>NW_022985072.1:283821-293088 GCF_010015585.1 Eremomyces bilateralis CBS 781.70
TGGGATTTGGGTTGGGTGGTATTGAGCGGGGGGCGTGGGAGGGGGTGCCGGAGACGACGGCAGCGTAGGTGGAGTCGCGGCGGTTGGAGGGGGCGTTGCGGGAGGGGGGGTTAGACATGGTGTGTGGTGTGGTGGTGGTTTGGTTGGTCGTTGGATATATGTGGTGGTGGAGATTCGGAAGTTAGGTTTATATGCGGAGGGTGAGCGTCCTGGCAGAGTACAGAGCGGAGTCAGACGCTTGATGCCGTCACCGACGAAGGAACGCTATCGGCCGTGAACGATCGGGTGCGATTAACTGATGACGGTGGTTCGTGAAGGCAGTCGGGCGGTAGATTAACGACTCTCCGACACCGAGTGCGGTGCGTTGGAACGGAGGAGATCGGTCGGATGCATGCTCTCTATAGCTGGATGGACAGAACACCGGACGGTTGGGGGATTGGTAAGGAATATGGTGGGTGATGTGTTGGTGAAGCTCGGTGATAGTGGTGGATGAGTGAGGATGGAGGTGACGGTGGAAGTGCTAGCAGTCAGTCGTAGCTTTCCATGGCCCACCACTCCACTACCACGACCTCCACCATGCAACCCACGCTCTTTATTGAACTGGACCACGCAGAGGCGGGGAGCATGAGTTGCCACTGAACGACGATATTGTACCACTTTTGGGATTCATCGATTCAGTATTCACTTATTATTTGATTTCGAAATCACACACACCTCACATCCTCCCGGCATTTCGATGATTTCCGTGATCAGAATTACTTCTATTCAGTACCCTATATATTTTACACCGCCTTTAGAAAACTCCCGATGATGACTCCGAGTCGTGATGTGATTACACCCGAATGAATGCACCGGCCCTTTCGTCCGATTCCCGGCGATAAAGCCCGAACAGTGTAGGGAAACCCATCCCAAAGTGAACCGCACCTCTTCACCGCTTCGCGCCCTTTGCGCCAGTCTAGCCTAGATCATAGAACCGTGTGAACGCCGTGAACAGAGTAGTTCCTGATGCACCCCAGTTCGCCTGAACAGAGGATGCCGGGCGATGCTGATATGCAGTAGGAAACAAGATAACCGTGAAACTCCAGTGTCACCCATCCATGCTGTGATAAGGTATGCACAGGGATAAGACCATGGTGTCACCGTAGTATCGCTAATGTTATGAGGAAGAGGGTTATAGAACCCCGTATGCGATGGATTGTAAGAAGGGACCGGTTGAGAGCCGATGGGAATGATGGACCGGAAATGTTGGAGATGTGTCGCTTGTAAGTGACGTATTCATCTCGACTATTGTCCGGATGCGTATTGTGCAAATCTGCCTATTGTTAGATACGGACTCGTATGTGATGGTAGCCCAGCTTGATGCAGCACGACGGATGGAGATGTGGAAACGTCGAAGGAGGTGCTCGTAGAGGGTGACGAAGACGATATAGATATCTCCGCGAGAGTCAATCACGTACCTTGAAGAACAACCATTCCAAACTTCCTCACGCCGCAGCCACTGGAGCAGGTGAACTCGTAAACCCCCCAACCATTCCCGGCGTCTCCGCATTCGACCCACTCGTCCCATTCTCACTCTGCACTACGCTCGCCATCTGCGCCTCCCCCTCCCCCTTCACCTCACTACTCGCATCGCTCTGCACCTCCCCGTTCGCATCCAAGTTCACCGCCTTCTTCGGCGCGCGCCACGTCGGCGCCTCCCACACGACGCCGGTGAAGCTCTTGACGGAGAAGCCTTTCCGCTCCCATTTGCGGCACGGCTTTCCGGTGCGGTCGAGGGCGCGGAGGCCGGCGTTGATGGCGCCTTGGTTGGCTTTGGGGCCGAGTTTGGGGCCGTGGGTTGTGGGAGTGGGGCCTTTGTAGATTTCGCCGTTGATGAGTTCGCCGCTGGAATGAGGGGTTAGTAATTGATGGATGAGTGGTGAAGGGTTAGGGAGGTGAGGTTGGAGGAGATGGGGAAGGACACCGATGTCTGCTGCTTTCGAGGGTGTCTCGTACGGTAATACCGCCATGAATACTTACATGCGTGGCTTCTTCTTCGGCCCTGGCCTACCTCGAGGCTTCGGCGCTCCATCCAGCGCAGCACTACTCCTCTTCGAACCGGGCTTCGGTCCCGGCATCCCCTTGCTCCGAGCCGCCTGCGCCGCGTCGTCCTCGCCGTTCGCAGCATTCGCATCGCCGTTCGTCGGAGCTGGCGTGCCGTTCGACTCGGATGAACCAGCTGCTTTGGCCTCCTCCTCGACGCTGCTGGGCGTCACTTCTTTAGTGGACAGGTCGGCGGACGGCGACGACTTAGAGGTCGCCTCGGAGGACTTGTCGGATGGAAATCGATCGAGGAGCGAGGGGGGAAGGTGGAGGGTGATGAGCTTGGACTTGGACTTGCCCGAGGCGAGTTTGGTCGCGGTGGAGGGCGGCATGGCGGCGGGTTGGTCGATGATAAGTTGATTCTAGGATGGCGGACGATGAGGATTTACGGTGGTGAGGGTCGCGGACGGTGGTCGACGAGGGTTGGTCGGATGGGTGTCGTATCGTGAGGCGTGCGGCTCCAAACGGAGCGACGGGGTGTGGGCGTGGAATTTGTAGCGGGGAGTAGGCGATGGGTGCAGGATACGTGGGAAAGTGGTGAAGTGGTGATGGGAGGATGGGAAAGTGGTGCAGTGAGTTTTGCAGACGATGGATGGGATGGATTCTGGTGGAAGTGATGAATGGATGATGGAAGGAGAGTGGAAATGGGATGGGTGGGCGTGTGCTGACAGTTGGGGGATGTTGGGGACATTTTCATGGCGCGGATTTCCTTGCACGGCATTTTCAGTGGTTCAGTGGTTCTTTTGGTTGCGGTCGGGCGAGATTGAAGCGTCTGGAGCAGTTTCGGTGTGTGCAGATTTCTGGGTGGTGTTGCTGAGAGGCCCTGACTTAGGAGTGACAGAGTGGGAATAATACCGTAGTGGATCATACCACTCCTTCCATACAATGCTGGCCATACAAATGCAGCCAAATGCCTGTACGCTAGACTGCAAGCATCTAATTCCCCTCTCCCTGCATACACACTATTCCTATTGCGTACATGATATTCACGTGATTTCTCTTCTACAGCTTCATTTCTATTCCATACAATGTGATAGATGATAGATCATGGTGTAAAGTATTCTTCTGGAGAGTTTATTCTTCTCTTGCTATTATCCTCTCTTTACCACATCCTCTTCTCGTCGTACAGCTCAATAGCTTGTCTAACCGTGTTACAACTTTCAAGTCCATCATTGGATCAATCCCCCTAGCCGTAGTGCCCCGGACTCTCTCGTACCGTAGTCGATAATACCAATTTAATACCTTTTTAATCCCACTTGTGTTTGATCCATGAATCCATCCGATCATCCATCCAACGGGATTCATCATCCTCGGCCCCTTTTCTCTTTCCTTCGCTACCGATAGCTTCGTATCTTTGAAAGAATCCTAAAAGCAATCCACCTTCCGCCCTCGGTTCATCATAATTGCCGTGCTTTGTCTGCATTCGCAATCCCACATTCCACCAGGCACGTATTGAGAAGTAGCGAATCCCAGAATCGCATGTAAAGAACTACTGAACTACGGCTCGTTGACGATACATGGTGAATTATTATTGAATGACTTCGCATGGCCATCGCGATCGCCATTTGCTCATCTTTCCCGTTGATCTTTCCGTGTCCTCTTCGCCATCCGCCATCCTCCGTACATGTACATACAATCCGTAGAGTGGGGAGCTCCAAGATGATCTGGTGATGAAACCGATTTGATGGTTTGGCGTCCGCCTTCGCCGCCATGCAATCTTCAGTGCAACCACTGCCTTTGCCAATCCCCAACCACCTCACCACATGCATCCAAAATTTCAATTCCCCATAGTGTGATCATTCCGCGGCTCAGTCACCGTTTTAACCGCCAACCGACCAGCGGCCGACCACGATCATCTATCTACCGAAACGATAAATCGCAGCGCAAGTGATGATCCCTAGCATTCGCCGCTAGAATCCCTTGCGTTTCACCACTTTCACGTCGATTGCTGGTCATTCATTATTCCTTCGCTTGATAAGGGATCCTGGACGCGATCCTCTATCCGAAAACGCGCTGAAACTAGAAATGCGACAAGCCATTTACGGATGGACGCGTGAGATCGATCGCCAGCTGACACCCCACAGACAGGAACTGCCGGAATACAGCTGAACTCGGTCATTACCTGCCATCAGCAGCGTCCCAAAAAAGTCGGCTAGAATTAAGACTTGTCACCGATTGATTCATCATCAGCCGACCACGGAATGGTCCAGCAAACAGACGGAATCTCACGTCGCTTGCTGCTTACCAAATTGATGATCACAACATCAATGAGCTTGGGTGACTCAAGAGACTCCAAGCCACTCTCAAACACCTTTCAGCCATCGATGATTCCGCCGTTTGCTTCTCCGTTTGCCGCCCTTCACGAGTCAGCATCATGGACAATCCATCATGAAGAAGAGCTTAGTCGGACTCATCGCCGTGTATTTAACTATCGGCTCCTTTTTCTCCCTCATTTCAAATGAATGTTTCGTTTATAGTCAGTCTTTTTATGCCCTTCTATATCATAGTCAAGTCTATCAAAGTCTTTGTATATATCCGTATTGTGTGCATTGCCTTTCATCGTCCATGCTGGAGTATATCCAAGTACTCGTAGCTCGTTTACCGTTTCTGCAATTTCGAATTTTCCCCAACTAGAACTCACGGCTAGAATTCCCCCCGCTATGGAGAGCTCCTAGACATCCCGAACTGGAGGAATCCCGACTCTGGAATTCGAGCAAATGGCGGGCGACTTCGCCAGGACTCCTGCTCCGCAAACTTTCAGATGTTGGCTCCGAAATACCCATGAATACCTTCAGCGGCAACTTGGCATCAGTAGCTGCCAGAATGCCGTCTATGGCCCAGCTCACCAGCCACAGTATGGTCCAGAACGCCATCCCCTCCTATATTTGGTCTTAATTCATCAATGGAACATCACACGTGGGAAATTTCTGGGTGCTATGCTTTCAGGAACTCGCAGACATGAGCTGCAGAGTGAAGTTCCAGTTGCTTGCTTTAGTATTACTCGTTCACCCCGATCAACCGCAGAAGTGGATTAGGAAGTGTTGCTACCTACGGGCACGGACATGGATATTCCTTTCGTCCCGGGCCTGATGGAAGCAATTCAAGCATCGACGCCCCCTACCATATCCAATTCACGACCCACTCTCTAAATTCAAGAAGAATCAGCCGTATATATCCTCCCCTGAATCGTTCTTCAGAATCATGGCGGTCATCCATGGATCTGCGTCGGGTCAATTCAGCTTGCTATTGATAGAGCTCGGTGACGATGCCTTGGCTTCTAAAGTATGGATAGAACTATCAATGACAATACAAGCACCAATGGTGGTGCGGCCAGCAGTACGATCCGAAATCAAGGCCTTCCCTTGTAAAGAATCTCTCCGCTCCTTGGTGAGAGAGACAGAGCATGGGATTGGAGTACACTGTTGTACGAAGCACCAACTGGTTTGAATGGATTCGGACCAATCCCAGATTCCTTCCAACCGGATCAAACGAGTACTAAGCCCATTGAATCTCTATTCGGCGAGGTCCCCGGCTCTCCAAATTTCGGCCCGATCCAAAGCGAGTAATTCTAGCAATTATCATTTCCACTGCGCAATTTCCTATGCCCTTCTTTAGAACACAACAGGAATACGCGGTCCCTTGAATAGTATCATTCTTCACAAAGGAGCCCAATCAACGATGGGACAAAGGCGGTATGCCGCCGGCATGAGTCTGCATCTATTATGCACTACTTCCTGATCCATTATCGCTCTCGTCGTGCTTACGGCATATAACTCTTTCTCTCAACAATATCATACAGAACTTCGGGGGGTGGCTGCGAGGTGAAAATCCCCAACATCGTTCATCATTCATTCCCTGTACTGCTGACGACCAAAGTTTATACTCAAAAGCCTGCAGTATTGGCCTACTACACGCCTTCGACATGTGCGAAATCAACGTTTCTACTCAGGCATCGGGTATACCGATGTCACTGGACAGAATCGACCACAAGAATCCCAGAATCTGGCCGTTGGGCCACATGATCCTCGGTCAACAATCAGCAGAATAGCGGAGAGCTACTGATCCGCCGAGTTCCGCGCTGACGGATTCATCACTATATGGAAAATCAACCCCAAGGAGAACCTGTCGTAGGCACGTGTTACACGTGACCCACAGAGCGGCACCATCTTCTTCCTCGACCGTAGCTATTAATACTTAGTTTAGCATGATTAGATCAATCAGACACACCATCTCGGACGAGACGTGCTTGCATTAGTTGCACAGAACCCGCCGACGTCGAACTAAAGACTGTCGTTGTCAAAGAAAAGAAAACGCATCTCCTTCTGTCTTTAACAGCAACACTCCGAACAGCAACACTTCGGAACAGCCGTTATCAAGTCCCCTCTCTACGCTCTCCATCCATGAATATAACATTCGCTTCGACATATTTATCCGTCTTCTTACTCAAGTCTTTATACATTCTTTCATTCTTCAATCTCTCGCAGTCATTATTTTAAACTGCACCAGCCTTGCCTAGAATTAGCAACCTCCATTTCCGTGCCGAAACTATAGTATTCTCGTATTGTGTGGGGGTGCGTGTGCTTTCAAAATGTAACAAGAAGGGTCAAATTCGGGATCCTGTTGAGTGTAGAGTAGGAGATATCATCCAGGTCCTTCAGCACGATCTCAAACGGGTATCTTCTCGTCAACGACTATATAACAATGCCATGCGGTGAGAAATGCTCGTGAAGCAGCAACTTGACCCATTGCGATGCCAAAAGGACGACGCCATTCAAGCTGAAGCTGAGCTTCCCGAGTGGTAACTACAAGAGAGGGTTCTTCAGGAAGCACTATCGAACTATCAGAAAGAGGGGGAAAACACATCAGATTCCGTCTAGAAAATGGCGGTTGTCGTGACATGAATCGAATCCAAAGCGGCACCCAGCACTCAGTACAGAGTGAAGTATTCATGCCATTAAGAAAACAACATGGAATTCGACATGATGACAGCAACTCTGGTGTTCAAATCTTGAACGCCCAGCTCGAAGAAGCGGAAAAACGCAACCACGAGTTCGTTACAGAACACCGGATCAAGCTCCCGGATCCGCATTATTTCGGGATATCGCGTGGTTAGATCTCCGGATCCAAAATTCCTGTCCTTACAATGGACAAATCCAACTTCATCCACACTCTCCCAGATCAAATAATGCCTTCTACAGGATCTTGTGATTTCTGTACCACTGGACCATGTTCAAAGGTTGCCACAATATCCGAAAAATTCTGCAGGCCCGATACCAGGGTGTGGAAATCCAGACCTTCGACTCTAGTGCTTTTGTTCAGTATGCAAGAGAGAATTTCAATACTGCATGTCATCGTCCTATATTTTACTAGTTCCTAGTCGTCTGCTTTACCGTAAGTCTTGCTTTCTCGCTATCCCGCGCCACAGAAACCCAATTCAGAGTCCCTGGCTGGCCAGCGCAGGGCCAAACTGACGTGTTATTTCTGGTCGTTCTTAAAAGGGTTGTCCCGAGCGAGCGGGTTGGGATTCTCTTTGGATAACGTACGGCATGTTCTGCTACCTGCAATCCTTTACAAAGGGCACCCATCTCAACTCGGGCTGTCAACCAAGTGGTCGATGAATATATCACCTGCCATGTTCCTAGCACTACCTACCACACAAGGCGATAGACTCCAGATTTATTCAACTTGGATCGTTGGTTTTCACTCCCAGTTCTATAGGATAGTAAGGGCTCTCTCAAACGTACGTCTCTTGTTGTCTCAGTCATATCTTCACCACCTACTTAACTTCTATTTCCTTCAATCATTTTGGAATTTCAGACAAGGCTGACTATCATCACCATACTGGTGGAAAAGTTCAGAAGAAGGCCTAGACAAGGAACGGCGTTTTCTCGGGTAGTACTATTGCTGTTGCTCTGGATCCGACACAGATAATAATGGCACACAGACAACCATCACACTTAGACCTTTCATGGATTCAAACCCGCAGTACAGCGGCACGTACATTTCAATCCAAATGTTCTAGCCAGAGTCCAGCACCCAAAAGTTGACGACACGGCTGATGTCGGCTCCTCCGCGGAAGCACCAGAAACCGCCTCCCAAGGAGGATTACATGTTCCCTGAACCACTAACCCCCCTGTCCGTCTTTGTGTGCTTCAGTCCTCTTTCTCATCGCAATCGTCCTCAATCGATCCCATTCTCTCTTACTTTATCAAATACTTCATTAGTGCCGTCGCCATTTCCTCGTCGGGTTTCGAAATCATGTTTCAGGGCAACGGGTGTCACCACACCTTCGGTGAAGACATCCATCGTTGCCATCTTTTGCAGTGGATTACTCGAATGCGTTGTGAAACTCGAGTTTGGTGTAGGCGTACACTGTAGCGAAATCGATCACCACGCAGGAGACAGCAGATTTAAGAGCGTCGTGTCCCACCTTGGATCCCCTATAATCATGTTTGTTTGGTAGTGAATTTGAGTCGGAAGACTCAGTCCTAGGCCGACAACTTTCAAGACATCACAAATCAGATCTAAAGATCCTCTTAGCTTAGGTAATTGAACCCGAGACCAATGTCCTCGCAGGTCAAGGTTCTATCAGGTGGCGGTTTGATCTTAGTGGCTGCCTTGCAAACGTTCGTAGACGGCCAAACCGTATGCTCATACCTATGTGGGAGAGAAACCTGCGTAACCCCTTCCATACACATAGTCATGTAGAATCACGAAGGGAATATGAACCAAATCTGCTTCCAGAGGGATTCTAGAACGAGGGAACAAAGTCATCTATTGAAGACCAAGGAAGGAAACAAAAAAACATTTTCACTCAACAATAATCGGACGGTATCAGTACGCTTGGCCGTTGCGGGAAATTTCCTGAAATTGCAGTCTGAGCTGAAAATCAGTTATTCTCCGTTCTCGCAATGGGGAGGAAATACATTGGCCCTCAGGGTTGCGTGAAAGATTGAGTATCGATTCTGTAACGTATTCCACAAGCGAGCCGCCACTACAAGCGAGCCGCCACCTCAACCTATACCAAACCACTTCAAGTACAGATTTCTCTACAACGCCAAATAAAATCACTTATTTATAATATCTAGTATATTCTACAGTATCTTGCCGACCTAGAGGACATGTTTCAATACGATGTCCTACCTCACGGCAGCGTCCACATCGCCTTCGACGCGGCGCAGCCCC
>NW_022985072.1:293868-330866 GCF_010015585.1 Eremomyces bilateralis CBS 781.70
CATAGTCGCTTAGGGTCAAAACCCAATCCTTTGGTATATCGTCGCTGTACCACGCTGAGAGCCCAGTTGACACCGACGCTTCTGCTATCCCGAGCAGCAAGGAGTTTATTGGCCATATCTTCAACACCACCCAACTGGGGCCCAAATCCTCGCGAATCTAGGTCCAAGATATGTCGAATAATAACACTCACCTCTAGATCCGTAAGTTTTCTTGAATTGGGCGTACAGTCGCGTCGTGAAAGGATTCCAGCGCGTCGGTCTCTAAGAGTTGTTCTAGGGACGTTGAATATAGCTGCAGCTTGTAGATTGCTCTGAATTTGGCCTTGACCGATAGCGTGTATAGCTAAAGATAAACGACCCTCTTTTTGGATAGATTGAGCATCAATTGATTGAGACATTGTTGTTTATAGACCGAGTGTCGCGTTTTCTGGTTGAGGTGGCGGCTCGCTTGTAGTGGCGGCTCGCTTGTGGAATACGTTAGAGTATTTTTGATTATCATATTTCCTTTCTATTTAGGGAACATCTTCATATCTTTAGTGCATATAAACTGGAGACGTCGCTGTCCCCGGGCGGACGACATTGCGACAGTCCGAGAACATTGTCGAGAATCTCGTCCGTATAACAAATATAATTATTTCGTCGGACAGCACAACATAGACACTTATGCTGTCAGGACGTCACAACTGAAGCAGAAAGCTTTGGCATCTGCACACCTCAGACCGCGTACGAAGTCAACCTCAGTGCAATTTCGGCAGGCAAAAGACCAGCCGATGACATCTTCATATCCGACGCATCAAGCCTCTTGCGGAATCTAAGCAGCGCGAGGGACTTGGAGAAAAGAAAGATACCTCATACACTTGTCGTATACGTCAAGTACCGAAACTTGCCGCCTAGGAGGGCTTCATTCCATCAGAGGGAGCAATTCTCGTTGGATTTCCCGTGGCCAGTGCCGCGGATCCGCGTTGAACAGTGGCAGTGGCAAGTAGGCACGCAAACTTGGCGATGCAGCTGGCTCTGTTGTTCCATTCCATAGCACCAGCGAGGCCTATGGACCTAAGGGCACTGGTACTGATGTCAAGGCCACCTAGAGATGGAAACTTAAGCCAGTCGCCGCCACCATCGCACAAACGCTGGTCCCAAGGGGTGTGTCGGCCATAACGGCCCAAGATACTGGAAGAGACAGTGAGGCCTCCTGGCATGATTCTGCTGAATCCTAGTCTAAACCCTCGTCCTGGCATCAGTGAGATATATCCTTTACTTGACTTACGTTTCTGAACAGACTTGCGCAGCTTGCGCCAATATGTTCGGAGGTGCATAGGCAAGCCCCTTAGAGATTATTGTAAACGCCCCCGTTGGCACCACCGTTGCCGCTCTTCCTGCTTCCCTAGTTCTCCACTTGCTGCAGCTCCTGGTAGCTGGGCTGTGAGTGATATATTACTAGCACTGAATGGGGTCCTCTACCGGGGAGGGATGTCTAGGGATCATAGATAGGATACTGATTTATGGCAAGCGGCAGGACAGCTTCGGCCATGACAGATGGATAATATCTACCATTGATTATTAACAGAGGGAATAGCCAAATGAAAGGGAAGCGCACCGAGGAAAAGAGAAAAGATACTGGGGACTCTTACAAGGACAGACATGATAGGACAAACATCATTTGTCGGACTAAATCGTCTTGGACCATGGCAGGTGTATACCCTCCACGAAACTTTTCTTAAAGCCGAATGGCGAATTCACGAGCCAGTAACCGAACCATAGAATGGTGATTTCCAAGACATGGTTATTCCCGGAGAGCAATGCGGAACCTACTGCTCGGACTGCTCCTATACCAAAACCGCCGTTCTGCCTCCAGGAGCTAGGGAACGGACATCTATGCTGATCATAGTAATCAACCTCCGGTATCTGGGATGATACAATGAGGACGGGAAGATGAATCTCTGAGCATCAGAAGAGAGGGAGGCCCCCCAATGGCTCGGAAGGACTTTCTATGCTTGGATGAGTTGCGGGATGCTCAGTTGGTGACAGTACGAGGGCTCATACCATGATCGAACGACCTCAAGCCGCATCTGTTAAATAGTAGAGTGAAATATAATGAAGATAGGAGGAGATCTAGCTACGAAACCAATTAAGATATCATTAGGATATTATGCTTCCAACAATCCTATACACATTTCGTACGACTCCCATGCTCAAATAACCCGTGACAGAATTGAACCAGGATCCCACCCGAATCCCCGTCTTAGTTCCCGTCCTTGATATCCTGCGCGATCTTCTCCGCAACCATGTAGCACGCGCTCTGCGGATGTCCAGGCGGCAACACCGGGAAAATCGACGCATCTACAACTCGCAAGTTCTTTACTCCATGCACGCGTCCGTTGCTGTCTACTACCGCCTCCGGGTCGCTGGACGCACCCATCTTGCACGTCCCTGACGGATGCCACACCGGAACCAAGGTCTCGCGGATATATTCGAGGATACTTGCATCCGTGTCCATGGCAGGGCCAGGGAGATATTCGTCGCCGAGCGTGATGTCGGTGCCGGCCCACGCTTGTCGGGTGCGCTTGAACGCGGCGACGGCGACTTCGGCGTCGGCGGGATGGGTGAGGTAGCCCAGGTCAATGAGCGGCGGGTCCTCCATCTTTGAGCTGTTAATGGTAATGGAGCCACGGGAGAGCGGGGCGACGAGCGCCGCGGAGATGCCTCCGTAGTTGTATCCGTCGTCCACCTTCTGATCGTCCGCGTTTTTCCAGCCGTTCATGATGCCGTCGATACCGATATACTCGACATCGGGCCAATCAGATGGAAACGCGGCATCGAGGGCCGCCCTGGATGAGTTCGACAGGTTTGCGCTGGCGGGAAGCTTTTCGTAGCCGATGACGCCGAATCCCGGGGCAGTGAGCGGGCCTTTTTGGGCGAGGTATTGGGTGAGCGCATCGGCGGCGGAAACGAGGTCGAGCAAAAGTCGGGTGGCGGTGACAACGTTCACGCGGTAGGTGATGCCGAAGAGGAAATGGTCCATCAAGTTTTGGCCAACACCTGGAAGGTCCTTGAGGACGGAGATACCTTTGCTTTGGAGGGTGGCTTGCGGTCCGATGCCGGAGACCATCAGCAGCTGTGGAGACTGAAAGGCTCCCGCACTGACGATGACCTCCTTCTTCGCCTTGATGGTGTAACCGACTCCAAAGGTGTCAACTTTCACCCCGGTAGCAGTCGTTCCACTGAAGAGGATCTGCTTGGCGAATGCGTGTTGATAGACTTTGAGCTTCGAGTTGCCGAGAGCCTGGTCCAGGAAACTTGTCTCTGATGACTCGCGAGACTGATCCTTAGGGTTAACTGTGACGGAAGCCCATGATGAGCCGTTCAGGGTACCAGTGTTGAGGTCCGTGTCCGGAAGAAGTCCGATGGACGCAAGTCCAACCTCGACGTATGTTGAAAGGGGAGAACCATGGTTCGGCCAGGTTACCTGAAGGGGACCGTTGAGGGAGTTGTCGAATCCCACGGGATCATAGAAGATGCTGGCGTTGGATTGACGCTTGGACATGTCAGGGGGGGTGAGAGTTGTGCTCTTCTTGAAGAATGGCAAGACGCTCGCCCATGACCAAGCAGTGTCGCCAATCAGCTCCGCCCATTTGTCGAATGTTCCTTTGGTGCCTCTGGAAACTCGCTGTTAGTCTAGCATGCAATGGATAGTTGCATGTCCTACCTATGGTAAACCATGAAGTTCCTTCCCGACGAACCACCTAGACATTTCCCTCTGGCATACCTCAGAACACGATTATTAGCACCCGTTTGTGGGACAGTATCGAAGTTCCAATCAATGAGCAGAGAATCATCATCTGGGCTCGTGCCCGTATTAACCTAAAACGAGGTGTCGTGAGCACTTTATACGCAATGAATGACATGATTGAGACTTACAGCTGCTGCGAGTCCGGGGATGACTGAGAGCAGAGGGGCTTCAACTTCGTAGAGTCCACCTGCTTCAAGCACAGCTACGGTAGCACCAGACGTCTCTGCAAGTCTCGCGGCTATTGTGAGCCCCGAAGTTCCCCCACCGACAACGACGTAGTCATAAGTCGCGTCAATTCCTGGAGCCCCAAAATTCTCGATTGGGATGACCGAATTTGCTTGTGACGACAAAACATGAAGACCTAACAATAGGTATTTTAAAGAATGCATGACTGGGGTTCGGGAGCCTCAGAATGAATGAATGTGGATCTGTATAAGGGAATCGACCCAGAAACGCGAGAACTCTTGAACAAAACGAACAAAATGAACGACTGAGGTGAGCAACAAACAACTCTTGAAGAGAGTGGCAAGAGAATGATGAGTACCTACTCTCAAGAGAATGAGAATGAGAAGAAGTCAAGATGAAGACCTTCGGTAGGAAAAGACCCGCACGTGTGATTTCTCCTATGGTAGCTATGCCGGATATAATGATCTGTGTGTAGATCATGGTTCCTAAATGCTATGATCATATCCAAGTCTGGAAATTGCCAGGTTCGCTAACTCGGATGGGGGAGGACTGGGGCGAAGAGAAATACCTAGTTCAGGCTAGTTGATACGAAGCGCCGCGCTCCGTTAATGTGGGCTGCGCAATGATCATGTCCACCGAAAGTCATTCCAGAACACATCCAAAGATGTTGGAATTTGGAGGAGCTCGATACCATCCGGATCGTAAGGTTGTTGGAGCCTCAAGCCTGAGCCCCTGAAGGCTGAAGGGAAGGGTCAAGGGGCTGAAAAGGAACCAGCCGGGGTGAGGAATTCATCCGGGGCTCTCTGGCCAACCTCCAGTTACTAGCAAGCGTCCACACGACTGGTATGGCAACCCGGGGCTTGCAACACTCAGTAGATTGGAAAGTCCCGATGTATATTCTCATGTCAAAGATGGTGAACAAGATTCCCAGATACTTGGTTCGGCTTATGGAAAGCAAAGGTTCCGATGAATTCGATTCAGCCACCATCAGTAAAGTTGCGCTTTGACCTGCTCGCCAAGTTCACTAATTACGCAGCATCTGACAGGGAATATCTAATATGTATTGATAACGGGCGACAGTCCCCTCGGGTCTCGATTCAATAATAGTCCTGACTTCTGGCTTCTAACCTCCATGTACTTACTGCTTGGGCGCTATAGAGAACGGAGCCACGGTGGAAGAAGAATGGTTAAGTTGCTCTGGAGTCTGGACCCTGTTAATATTGATGGATTCCAAGCAGTTCCAACAGTTGCTGTATGGAGAGCCAAGGTATTGACTTTTGACTTTGAGAAACGGTCAATCCTCGTCACAAGGCGGCAGCGAATTGCAGTAATAGTGTCCTCCATCTCCGGCATCCTTCCAGTTTCGCCTTCTTCTGTTTCAACTTCATCAGACTTCCATCGTCGCCTTGGCTGGTAGGGCGCTGGAATGAGCCTGGATATATGGAGGATGCGTCCCTCCCCGAAGAGCTACCCAGTCCTGATTGCCATCTCGTATGCAATCCTGCAAGCGAGTATAATATTGTGGGAATGCCACTGCTGTGCCGCAAGATCGGGATCCGCGATCATATAATATATATAGATATATATATACATACATATACATCCTATAGCTAGCTTGACATTCCTGAGTATAGATTCCTTGAAGACTTGTGGGATTTCTCGATCTCGGAGAACTTGATCCCTCGTCAGATCAATCCTGGAGGAGTTTCACGGTCCTTTCCCGGCGAAGAATATTGAGATTGTTACCAAGACGCTAGCGGATGCAGGTGTTGTGCAAGGAATAGGCCGAGGGGCCATCGCCTGCTGGTAGCATAGGGGAGGAGGGACTCTGTGAGACTCTGAGAATGTGACGGACTGATAGACTGTGCCATATTCTGTACATTTTCTCGTTGTATTTTACCCAATATGATGATGCTTTTCAACCATTTTAAGGCATAACCTGTATAGAATTCAAGATGACGATGTGGCTGGGGAGATTGATCCAAATATATCCATGCTGTTTCTATAAGTGCCAAGAGGAGCCAAAGCTTGGAGTTCTTGGAACTTTATCTTCTGATCTGAGATCTCAACTTCGAACTCCACTTCTCCTAACAACATCCTCCCTCCCACGTGAATACAAAATCCCTTTTCCACTTCAACGCCCACCAAATCCGGATGAATCAAGCAAAGACAATTGCGCCATGCAACTACTGATTCCCCGCACCTGGAGAAAGTCAGTCATATCCTGTTCTAGTTAGAGTCCGTTGCAACATAAACTCCAAGGATACAGAGCACCAGCCCTTCACTAGGCCACCTATGACCTGGCGCGTCACATGCTTTTGGCAATTGACGGGCGCATCATTCTGAAACGTCTTAGCCTTGCCATATCGGCTTACGGCTTGGACGATCAAGCTAGGCGTCCTACTACTAAGAAACGCGTCGTCGAACGCCACGATTCGGTCCTGTCAACTTCCTGACCTCCGAAAACTGCAGGATTTTCCTTGCTCCGGCTACCGTGCCATGTGGAAGTGCAAATCGCGAATCAGCATTATTGGTAATTCGAACTTTCGAAGCAAGAGCCAGGATGTCAGGACGGCTAAATGCTTGAACAATAATGCGCTAAAATTACGATTATTGCCGGATTAATTCTTTGCATTTATTCCCGCAGGGTCACCGTTGCGAAACAGCGGATCACCATCAAGACTCAAGAAAGAGTCAGCCCCTGTTTTACTACCTATCCTAGCAATTCATGATCTGCTGGGCGCTGATACCGTAGTATGTATAGTACGGAGGTCCATTTCAAAAGTTATTGCTCGCCGAGGAAGTGGCGTGATTATTAATCAGTTTCGAGAGCCTATGCCACGGGCACTGGACTGCCTATCAACTGGGCATTTAATTCAGGTCTTATAGAGCCTAATTCGAGGCAAGGGCGCCGGGCATTCGATTTACCGCGCGTAGTACCCGCCCGTTGGCTAGACACCCTACTGCCCGTGCTATCGGCTTTCGAACGACTTATATAATCAAGCCCCTTTCTTGGCGAGCAATAACTTTTAAAATGGACCTCCGTACGGAGTACATGACTGCAAAGTGCATGTGGGGTAGCGGGCTCGCCCTTTAGTTCTTCTCCCTTCTCCACTGCCAGGCACATTTCATCGTGGTTGAAGCAGTGATGCCTTGTTGAGTGTTTGAGTATTATTATTTTGTTTTTTGGCTTCTCTTTAGTTCGTCCGGTCTGAATTCCAAGTCCAAGTCGAAACCTGTTCAAGTTCATTCTTTCTAGGGTGCCTGGTTGACAGAACACTCGCATCCGCGCTCATGGATGTACCTTGATCCCAGAGACTCTCATCCGTCGAGTGGGGTCTGACGATTCCTTGCTCATCGACCGCCATCCGCCTGTGAGACAAGTTGACAATTGTGAAGTGTGAACTAACCCTTCACCCTACCTAGCAAGTGGCAGCTGCAGAAGTTAGGTTTCCGCTGTTAGTGGATATCGTCATTCGTCACTCACTATATATCGTCAGTGCCAAGTTAGGCGTAGTACCTAAATGAGGTGATGAGATCTCCCGTCTCTTTCCCCGCCCCCGCCACTCGAAGGACTGGCCCGTCTACCCACTACTGGGAGCCTCGTGTAGATACCCTTTCACCAAGCCACCAGGTACGTAAGGATAGGAGTCTGGTGTCCGTCTGGAACATCCGAAGAGGAACCAAGATGCCTTTAGCAGCTGCCGATGGCTTTCCTTGCGCAATCTTGTGAGGATGTTCCTCTTTCTCCCTGTCTCGTGGCTGATCCGGCCGCCCGGGGAATCTTCCACATTGCCATGCCTTTCGGGATCCGTCCAGTCTTGACAAGCTGACGGCCAAACCAAAGTCGAAGGTTAATTAATTGCGAGACGATTCGCACACGCATATTATACTTTTCAAATAATGCGATGGCGATCGCTGGAACCTGACGATGACCCACCCTTCGAAAGGGTTCTCTAGAGTGGTATATGTACCTTGAATGACTGGTGAGAGGACGCTGCTGGCTGCGCGCCTGTGACCTGCAGGTTCATGTACACTCAAACCGCGGGTCAACATGATCTGACTGACAAAGTACCTAAATCCTCCTGGCTCGACAGATGTCTCAGGCTTTCACATGGTAGTGCCATGCATATCTGACCTCCATTATCACTCAGATCGCCGCTATATTCTCCGACTATTGGAGTCCTAACTTCATTGTGAGTTACCAGGTGTTAGAAAGAAAAATCAGTGTTTGCTGCATCCGACCCCCGATTTACGGCTCTTTCGGGATTTACGCATGAATATCAAATCCCTTGTGTTCCCACTTCCCCAGGTTTAGACATATTTTATTGTTCATGGTCTCCTTCGGCTCTCCTCCTCTTGAAACGGGATACCTCCATCTTGACCGACCTCTATTGACGATTATATTCCTCGATCGTCCTGGCTTGCGAAGGCTGGTGAACCGCGAGTAGTGCTAGCTACCGGTACAGGTACTCAGGAGCCACCGCAATCATGTCGATGCCAACGGTCGAGGACATCCTCACATGGCCTCCGCCAAACTACGACAATCCTCAGGATCCGCTGAATCCGTTCATCTATGGCGTTGAGGGCGCGCTCCTCGCTGTTATGACCATGTTTATCGCGGGCCGGTTCATCTCGCGCACGATGCTCGTGAAGAATGCACTCGGGGTTGATGACTGGGTGATGTTGCTAGCATACGTGAGTCGTGCGCTGCCGTGTATACAGGATCTCTCGCAATCTGACCATATCGTAGATAATTTGCGCTGCAATGACATCATGTCACTTATATGCGCCGCAAATTGGGATTGGACGTCATCTCTACGATGTTCCACTGACAAACCTACCTGCGATTGGCAAGGTAATATCTTCTGTCCTGCGGCCAAAGAATGCGCTGCTGACCGGATAACAGTTGACCTTGGTAACCATGGCTTTATTCGGTCCCGCCTGCGCACTCACCAAGATATCTATTTGTCTGACGTATCTGAGGTATTTTAAGCCCATCTATAACTTTATATCTGGCTAACTGGAGTGTCAGACTTTTCCCGTCCCAGACGAACAAATACATCAACTGGGGGTGCATCGGTATCATGATTGGCTGGGGAATATCAACATGTCTTGTAATGGTCTTCCAGTGCATGTAGGTGCTTCAAACCTGATTCCTCTGCCAGTGGCTAATCCCTGGTAGCCCGATGAATTCTACGTGGGACGTCTTTACCCCTATGAGCGAGAAGAACTGCGTGGATACAAAAATATTCTTCATGATCACTGCCGGCATTAACTCCGTCACGGACTGCTTGATTTACTTGTACCCCGCAAACTACCTTTGGAGGGTCCAGATGAGCCGGCGGCAGCGGATCAGTCTGATTTCCTGCTTTTCTCTTGGCGTAGTGTAAGCCTCGACCACCCCATCTAAAAACTTCTAAGCGCTGACCAGAACAGTGTCACCATCGCCGGAGGATGCCGCATCTGGGTGATGGGCCGCTTCTTCTCCTCCTGGGACCAAACCTACTGGGGCGCCCTCATCTGCATCGTCCTCGCCATCGAGGTGAACCTCGGCGTCGTCTTCAGCTGCCTTCCGGCGCTGCGGCCGCTGATGGTGCGGATGTTCCCGCGCGCCTGGGGCACGTCGCTGGTGAAGAGCAACACGAACAATTACGGCCAGAAGTCCTCAACGCTGGTCAGCTCGCGCGGGTTCCGGAGCATCGGGAACGATCCGGAGTCGATCCATATTCAGAAAGACGTGGAGCTGACGGTGTCAACGAAGCCGTATGAGGGCTATTCGAGCAAGGAGGATAATCGAGAGGGGAGCGAGGAGTGGGTGTTCCGATCGGATGTGGTGCGATGAATTGTAAGACTTTATGACTAGCCTAGGATGGGATGATTGGGGTTTGGTCACACTAATGCATATATTATACATGGTGTGCATACATTTTTGAACCCACTGGGCTGTTTCCAGGCCTACTTGAGCTCTAGATGGCGGCGTCGTTCATGATGAGATGTATATAGATCACGCCGCAATGCCGTAGCCATGTAATATGGGATAGCCAGAAGGCAATCCCGAAGTTGTACATATGGAGATATGCCTTACGATACCATCCATTGCCTCCCTCCGATGAACGAGGTCAAGTCGAGCAACAGATTGAATCGGTGCTAACCACTTTAGGAACTCCCAATCGGCCCCACAGTCGCCCTGATTGGAGCAATCTACAACCACCATCGCCATCAATATATCTCCTGCAGTCACAATATGTACACCACTCTGCACCCGCGAACCTAGGGATATAAACCTTATCTGCCTGGACAACTCCTTGTCCTGACAAATACCCGCCGCTCAATTCGCTGCATCGGACATCTTTCTCCGAACGATCGTTTCACGTCATCGAGCCAAGCCCGTTGATTCGCCTGCCCTCACGATAAAACACGCAAGTATACAACCTTCAAATGAATATGACGACGGCCATATCGCCTTGCTGCAGCACTACTATGTCGTTCGCCATTATGCAAGCAGCGTCCGTGCCACCCGTTCCTGAAAACGATAATTAATCCAAATCTCGGTGAAATTGCAATGTCGTCCATCACAAAAGAGCGACGTCCACCGTCCTTTCGCTTCGTGCTGTGTGTGCTGTTCGCTCGTCTTGACACAAGTTGTATGTCGCTGTTGATCTCCGAGAATGGGCCTCTTCAACTCACTCAGCCAGGCAGTCTGCCTCCTGTCCTTTGGTACGGCCGTCTTCTCGTGATCCACTCGTCCGACGCTAATCGCATCGCAGCCACATCGCTCGCGGGCGCGCAAAAGGCGGAGGGAAGCGCGTTCACCGACGCGACGTCGCAAATTTCGTTCTGGTACACCATCCGGTCTCGTTAGGGGAGGAAAATTGCTGACGAGCGGGTAGGAACACGAAGGTGGCGAGCACGGGGGGTTATGAGTTTGGCATCGCGCTGCCACCGGACGGGAGCGCGAAGAATGATGAGTATATCGGCCGACTGGTACGTCTTGAAGTTCGCTGTGTCTTGCGGAGATGCATCCGAATTTCCGATCGCATGGGAGTAGCGCTGACAGAGTTTTCGGTAGGTCGGTGTGATAGGGGCGAAGGGCGGCTGGTCTGGGATCAGTCATAAGGGGCCGATGACAAACAGCCTGCTCCTTCTGGCGTGGGCGGACGGAGATAAAGTGACGACGAGTTTCCGATGGGCGACGTGAGTTTCCTGTTTCGTTGATCGGGCGGCTGGGCAGAGTATGGTTTGTTCTGGACGATGAACGGAGTGCTGACATGAGGGGTTGGATAGGGAGTATTCTCTGCCGGATCCGTATGGTGGAAACGCAACGTTGACAGAAATTTCACATAAAGTGAACGCCACTCACTTTGAGTTGGTCTACCAATGTCAAGGGTAAGTTCCGGTGCTCGTTTCCTAGCCTTTCCCCGCCTCTTTCCATTTTCTGCGCAAAGGTCACTGGATCATCACAGCTCACTGACACTCCTAATATAGATGTTGGAACTGGGAACAAGATGCAGAGACGACAGCATCCCAGGATCCTGCCACGGTCGATAGCCTCGCTCTTGGATACGCGCAAGGCAAGCAAAGCCCCGCACCGGTCACGGACGTGAACGGCCGGATTAGCTTCCATGACAATGGCTTTGGGATATACACGGTGGACGTGGCGAATGCTAGGCAGGAGGGATATGAGGGATTCCTAGGCGGCTCAAGCAGCTCACCCAACTCACCCAGTTCAGGCAGTTCAAACAGTTCAAGCAGCTCGGGCAGCTCGGGCAGCTCGGGCAGCTCGGGCAGCTCGGGTAGCTCACAACCTCAACTAGTGTGCTAGACTGAGATGAACGAGGATGACTCAGAGATTTTTGGACTTAGGTATAGAGAAGAATGTAGAGCAAACAATACATAAGTCGGAAGGAGTCGAGCAGTGAACACTACCATTTGTCGCAGTGTGATCAAGGAGAAGTGAGCCATGGTTAGGATTTGAACGTTAGGACGCCCACATGACGCCGATGATGCATATTTCGTAGCCTCTGCCACCGTGTTGAGTATTTACAACCCCAACTAGTGACGACGAGAGCGCTCTGAATGCGGAGCTCCCAGCCCATAGCCTCACCCCCTACCCTACCGAAACCCTGTTAACCGATTCCCCTTCTTGGCGTGAAATACCTCGCTCGCCTCAAACTTGCTCTTCTCATTCACCCGCTCGTCATCAGTGGTCGGCGCATGCCTCGTCGGCGCCGGGTCCCGCATCGCTTCGTAGCTCGGATCCATAGGCTCGGTAAACGTGTCTTTCTTCGCGGCGTTGGCGGTGCTATTCGCGGACAACCTCATCTGCCGTTCTTCCTCCCGGAGGGCCGCTTGTCGCTCGTGGAATTTGCGCTCGCGATCGGAAGTCTGGCGCGCTTCGCGCTCTTCGTTGATGCTGCGTTTCGCGAAGTAGTAGGACCCGGCGCCGGCTGGGGGGGGGGGAGGGTTAGCGGAGGGAAGTAATGGGGAGAGCGATGCGCTGGGAGATGAAGGGAGATGTGGGAGGCATACCGGCGACGAGGAAGGCCCAGCCGTAGCTATCCAGCGATGGGAGTTAGTGCGCTATTCTCACAGCATCGAAAGGCAGGGGGTATGTACCCAACGGATCTGATCTACGATTTGTTTAGCTATGCATTGTATAACCTGCAGGAAGGCTACCTACAGTATTCATTGTAAATGCGGGTCAGTTAGACAATGGATGGGTCGGTATGATACGGGCGAGGAAGAGTGGAGTGAGTCTAGTACTTATTCTGGCAGCATTCGGAGGCAAACTAAAGGTGAAAGGTGAAAGGTGAAAGAGATGGATCTGTGAGAGAGAAATGAAGAGGAAGAGAGTGATGAAGGTGACGTTAAAACTCATGTGAAAGCAAGGAAAGAGCGATCGTGATGCACCAGTGAACGGAGGAAGGTGCACATCCAGATGGTACGACATCGCAAACTTTTTGTGGGGCCAGGCGATCACCTCCGACGTTCCCCGCAAACGCAACTCACCATCATCATCACCATTAACATCTGATACTACACAGTACACGCTACCCTCAGCTGTAATATGTATTTGATGAAGAAATGAAAGGTTGGAGATACGGACAGGATTCTCCGGTTCTCCAAGTTTACGTCTCCGGAGTTGGTCTCTTTAAAGGACGATAGAGTATACGTCAAGTCGACTGGACGATAGCTTCACGAGAGTCTACATTGGAGTTTCAAGCCATTGAATGCTCAAGAGCCACAATATGGCACAAAATCGTACGTTCCATCCTCAATCTCTCCATCTATTCGAACGTGTTTAACACGAACTCCCAGGCCACCATACCCTTCTCCAACAACTCCCACTCACCGTCTCCCCCTTCCTAAACCTCCCCACCGCCACCACTCTCTCATACACCTACAAAACCCTCCCGTCCACCCTCCCCCCCTCCATTCTTGACTCCCCCTCCGCCTCCCCAACCGACCAACCCCAACCCCAGCCCAAATACGTCATCTCCCACGCCACCGGCCACGCCGCCCACCCCAGCTCGATCCTTGCGTCCTGCGAAGCGCTCGTCTCGCACCTGGATGCGCAGAGACGGGAGGCGGAGGAGGCGGTGAGGGGGTGGGAGCAAGGGATTCGGGAGCGGGAGCTAGCGGAGAAGAGGAGGGTTGCGCCGGGGTGGTTGGATGCGGAGGAGAGGCTGCTGGTGCCGGAGAGGTCGGGGGCGGGGGAGCAGGAGGGTGGAGGGGCTGTGCATGGGGTGGAAGTGGTGGATCGGAGGGAGGGAGAGGGGAGGGAGGGGGAGGAGTTAGATCGGGCGTTTGGGGGGATGAAGGTTGGGTGAAGGTGGTGAGGGGAGTGCATGCTGTTTGATGTGAAGATTTGCGGTATGAGCTAAGAAGGGAGGATGTGAGGCTGTCTTGATGCGATGACGGAGCCAAGGTCTGAGCAGCACTTCACGGGAAACCTTCGTATTCCACATAGAGCTAGATGCTACGTTGGATTAGCGGTTAGCGGTGGTGGAACATATGGTATGGACGCTACCTCTACAAGGCGCGATGCAGCTGTTGCCTAATCGCTGGGAGTAGAACACCTCTTTATCAGGACAAAGCAGTTCCTCCTAATTGGCGTTCTCAAGTCTTGTTAAGTGCAAACAAGCACTGTGTTAACTACTACAGATACCGTTTTACATAACACCAGACCGACCAGCCCATCCAAGTACGGAGTAACCCCCCTTTCATAAACACATGAACACAAAGCAACCAGTGAATTCCAATCACATGCCCCTCCTGCCCCAATTAAATGCGCTACAGTCAACCACCGCTATAACGATTGGATTCGCCTGTACGGATTCAATCGTTATAGCGAAGGTTGACTGTACATAATTCAACCTGATCAATTTAACTCCCCGTGGAAATGGTCACGCTGGTTTCACAACCGACACCGATCAAGTACGGCTGAAAAACCAAGACTAGCCTGACAAGTTGGACCATCGCGCCTTTAAACCGGTGTTTAGATGGAAAAACCACGGAGCCTCCGAGATAGTGGCGGTTCTATCTCCTCCCTGGGGTGGGGGGGGTTTATGGTTTTGCTCTCTGGAGGGGCGTTCGGGGAAGGCTTTCAGGGGGAAAGGGGTTGGGGATTGGGTCACAGGTTCGAGTCGCACTGGGGGCATTTCTCTTTGGAGTGGGAAATGAATATCTTCGTTAGGGGTTTGAGATCAATGGCATGGTGTTAAGTATGCACCGTGTGTATATATTTGAAGGAACGCCCAAGATTCTAAGGTGAGGCAATCTCCGTATCAGCCTCACTGCCTGCTCGCCGGTCTGCTTCTCCTGTTATTTTCCTTCATCGTCGCCTTACACTCATCGCAATACCACTCTGAAAGTCAAGTCAGCACCAGAATAGTCGAACATACCCATAGGTAACGAGAAATAGAGAAAAACACTTACTAGTCGACTCCGTCGGCGCCTCCTTCAACCCCGCACACTTCAAATGGAACCACTCCCGCTTACAACTCTCGTTATCACACGCCACCATTTCCCCATAGCTGACCTGGTTACAATAGCAATATCTCGGCTCGTCGCCATCCTCATCCTCTTCCTCTTCCACCTCTTCATGCGAATCCACCACCGCGGCTTCTGCCACCGGCGTTTCTTTCTCCGGCTCGCGTTCGTCCACCTCCATCCCGTCAGTGTCCCGTCGCTTCCGCGCATTTCGTCGCCGCGCGGTGGCAGCGAGCGGCATGTTAGACTCGGAGGACGCGTGGCTGCTGTTCGTGCTGCTGTTGTTCTTGTTGTTCGCGCGACCGGATGCACCTGCTCCGGTGGCGGGTGCGGCGCCACTGACGTCGGCAGGGAACGTCGAGGTCACGGGTGTAGAGGTTTTGGATGCACGAGTGCGCGTCGCGGTGGCGACGGCGGGGACGGAGGTGGGAGGTTCGGTTTCGGTCATTGGGACGTCGGCGGGGACGTCGGGTTCTTGCTCTTCGCGCTTGAAGGATTCGGGGGCGGTGGACGGAGCGTTGGCGTTGGGTATGGGGATGTGGGCGGCGGTGACGATGGGTGGAGACACGGTGTGAGAGGCGCCGTCGGGTTTGACGGGTTGGCTTGTGGGAGCGGTCAACGGGAGATTGGAGGCGGACGACGCAGGCCGATTGCGAGCCGCGTTATCGAGGGCGACCTGCGCCGATGTTTGCGAGTTCTGCCGTCCCCTTCCCACCGGACGACTCGATGTTGGCGCATCCTTGACTGCGAACGTTCCTTGGAGAGGGGACGACGCAGTTCGGGGGGATGCGGCCGTGCCAGCCGCCGCTCGTTTGCGAAGCGGTCCGGGTGCTTGCTTCGGCTTCTTCTTCGGCGGTTCCACCGCTGCAGGCTCACGAGGTGACATTGCACCTCCTCGAGGCCCCCCTTGCCCGCTGGTCGATCGCTCCATTGCGGAGGCCATGGCGGCACCTTTCTCGGTTTTGCGTCGCTTGGCGGGCTGACTGGCCGCCGCACCTGTGATGCCCAACCCCACGACTTTATCGCCTGCATCTGCCGTTTTGCGGACGCGGCTATTCGTGGTCGCTTTTTTATGGAGGTATCGGTCATCGAAGTCGGAGTCTTGCTGCTGCTGCCCTCGGCCTTTCTTCGCGAGCAGGGTTCCTCGCCGCGCTTCGCTTCTCGACGCAGCCGCATCATCGTGGTATACGGCATAATTTGTGTTGCTAGCCCCCTCACGCCTTGGGCGTTCGTTCGCAACCGGCTTCTTGGCCTCTTTATTCTGCAATGCCCAGTGTGTGAGGCTTCCTAATCGCGCCTCTTCGCTGATCTCGTTCTCGATGTAGGGAAATGAGCTGTCGATCCGCTCGAGTTGCCTGGAGAGCGTAACATTTGCCGCGCCGAGTACCGCGATCTTTTCATCCAAGATCGGAGCCATGTGATTGATCGCAAAGCACATCCGATGCATCAACTGTGTCCGGTTCATGTCTGTTCCAGGGTCCAAGGCCGGTTGTGGTTTGGCCGAGTTGAACAGCGTTTTCGCGATCGCTTGAGTATGCATCGGCGTCCCCGCAACGTCGACAGATCCATTGACGCTTGCATTTGCGCTCGGATTCACGCTTCCGTTGCTCGCACTGCCAGCCGCCGGCTGCGAGTATCGCGACATCGGAGCTGGGAGCTTCGTGATAGCCTCAGCAATCAGCTTCAGTTCATGATCCGGGCCGTATGATTTCGACTCGACTTCTTTCAGCATGGAGAAATGTTTCATGACTTCTTCGGGTAGCATGGCCACCGAGTTGGTGAAGTGGGTGATGGCTGGGAAGAAGCCAGGAGGATTATCCGGTCGCGGAGGCGGCTCGGCGGCCGCAGCTTGTCGTCCATAGTAATTCGCAGGCTTTGCAGCTGATGATCGAGCTACTCGAGTAGACAGGCGTCGATTGGGAGGAGCGGTAGCCATATCGTCGTTCGGATGGCTCGTAACAGGTCGGAGGGTGGTGGGAAAGGAGGGCAGGCTCGTACGAGGGGAGGAGGTATCAAGGAAAAGAGTATTTCAGCCTTATCTACTTCACCCGCATACCTCTCAGTGGGGATTTGAAGCGGAATAGTCCAAAGACGATGGTAGGAGGGGACGGTGAAATTGAGGCTGTTGCGCATTGTTTCGCACAGCGGAGCCGATTCAAGTTCGAATGACGGAGATCGGTGGACGGGTGATCCTCGGATCATTGGACATGCAACAGGGAAGGCGCGAACCGGACGGAGGTAGGGACGCGCGCTGCGCCACACACGCGCCACACACTACATTAGCCACGAGCCACACTTTCCCTCTCTGGACCCACAAAAACTTTCACGGTCCTCCTCCGCATCTCTCACTTGACCGCAACACCACTTCCGCGTCTATCAAACGACGCGCTTCAAGCTCCACCACGTTTCATACTTTATTGGCTATTGCTGGTTACAATCCGCAGAATTAGTAGCTCTATGGCCTAACACATTATTGCTATCTGCTTCGAGGAAGATGCGGTTACGACTCAGGATCAGCAGGCACAAACTGCCGCCTGCGAATGTGATCTGGACCGTCGCAGAGGCAGCTAATGGAGTGCCATGTAGTGTTGTGGGCTTCTTAGAACGGGTCAACGAAATCATTCCTCTGGTGTCTAGCAGTTGGGGACTGGAGGATTATGTTGTGGAGCTGGACGGCTTTGAGTGTTTACATTTCAGGGCCGTGACGGAGGTCTTCAAAGACGAAGACACGGTAATGTAAGTTCTGCTCAACATGCGTGTGAATCGCTTATTATGGGAAGATCTAACTTGTTATATAGTATCCGACCTTTAGAGACCTCAGAGTACCGAGCCAGACAATTTTCTGGTCGTCATCAGATCTCTGTCGCTGGCGCCCATCTGGTTGATGGTATTCCTTTCGGGCGACGGTACATTCGACAACCAAGGCGTCCTGCCCTCCACATTCCTTCGAGAAAGCACCGGCATCTTACGCCTACTGAAAGCGAAGAACTGACGATATCCGATGACGAACACGATGTGGCCGTTAGAGGAATGATTGAAGAGGGTACTGTTGATGAGACCGTGGAAAGCCATGAGGCTGCATCAACACTAGGAAAACGAAAGCGGCCGGATAGCCTCAAGTCTGTCCGATTCGATACAGCTACTGCTCTATTCGGAAGCGAGGATGATGAGGACGAAGAAGACGATTTAGACTTCGAACTTGACTCCCCAGCCCTCACTGGGCTTTCCCAGAACTCCCAGAACTCCGAGAACGAACCATCATCACTTCTTTCGGAGACTGAAAGTGATCTCAGTAGCTCAGAATCAAGCGCTACAACGAGTTCTTCTTCAAGCTCGGACGATTCAGACGATTCAGACGATTCAGACGGATCACTTTCGAGCCTGGTTGCGAGTTTATCCAGGCGGTCACAGGCTGTGAGAGAGAAAATTCCCACGAACAATGCCGCAACCCCTACCGCCACGACATCGGCCAAATCGAAGACGCCTCAACAAATGGAGAAAGGTACAGTACTAAAGCAAGAGACCACGAAGATTCCGCAGCCTGTAGCGAGCACCCATACTCTGCCTGGAGCAGGCAAACCGGAGACTCAATCGCGGAATGCGCGAAAGCGAGATAGTCGAAGATTGCGCCAGCTCAAAGATGAAGGTCTCATTCACCCGGATGCTACCATCTCGGACATGAAGACAGGTGGGATTTGCAGACCACGCAATGAGATTGCCAATACCGCGCATACCACAAGTTCCATTACACCCTCTACTACTGGCCTCGAGTCTGACCCCGAAGAGAGATCAAAAACTGAACCCCACAAGGATATCGACGAAGAGAAGGAAACGGAGGGAATGAATGATGTGTCTGATGATGTCGCTTCTGAAGCTCCCTCTGAAGAGCCGATCGTTAAGCCACAAGATGCGGCCATGACTGTCGCTTTATCGTCTAGAAATTCCGAGTCCAGCATAACGAAGAAGGATAAGAAGAAAGACAAGGCTACCGATATGGATGCAATCGAAGGGGGGGCGGAAGGAGTGAAGCCACAAGAGAGCAAATCTGCTCAAATACCCGAAGAAGCCGCTGGAGCGGATGGCAAAGGGAAGAAAAAGAAAAAGGACAAAAAGGAGAGGGCGAAGAAAGAGAAGTTCAAGCCCGATTCTCAGGAGAAACCAGCCGATCACAGTCCAACGGCTAATGGCAGCCTTGTAGCCGATGGCGTCTCAGTCGACGACAGTCACCTTCACGACGTTGCCGACAGCTCTGCTATGGCCATTTTGGAGCCGCAAATCGTTACACGGTCCAGGAAGAGTCGAGATGGGTCAACGCATGACTTCGAGCTATCTGGCTCAAATGCCTCGATAGTCAATGGTGAGACACCCATCGAGCGCACTCCTCTTGTGACCCCTCTCTCCAAAGCAGTTGAAGCTGGCAAATCTTTTGCCGTACCAACCTCATCAAGCCCAGAAGAGTCCGCACCCAAGCGATCACGACTTGACATCGCCGGATCCCGCCGCCTCCTCTTCGGCTCCCTCGGCATCAGAACCCCTAAAACCCCCGAAGAAGAGAAAGAAGCGCGAGCGAAGCTTGCGGCCCAGGCGCAGCGACCTGGCCTCGCCAAACTCAAGCAAAAGCTCGACGTTGAGACAGCTGCTACAACCCCAGGTGCAGAATCCGAGCCGCCAGTGGACCCCCACTCGGACGAATGGAAGAAGAAAATCGACCTAGATGCTGTAGAGTGCGTGGATGAGGGAATCGAGCTGTCCACCCCGCCCTACCCGTTCAGGAACCTCTGGGATCCGCAATATGAGGGATGGCACTCGCAGAGCAAGAAATCGAAGAAACGCAAGCGAAATACGCGGAACAGTTACGGGGACGATCACGACGCGTATGGCCCAGGGACTGGCCCAGGGACCGACTATGCAGATGAGCCCCCGGACAACTCGCTTCACTACAACGACGATTACAATGACGACCACAACGAATACTACGACGACGCCGAGCCCGCACCACATCTGCAAGGACCCGCAGCGGACCACGAAGAAACAGTCAAGGTCACCCGCGTCCGCGGCGACTTCTCCATCCCCACGGTGCCACGACACGTCGCCAAGTATCCCGTCCTGAAGAAAGCCCACCTCTCCCCCGGCACCATCGTCCTCTTCAAGCAACTCGATTGCTCTGAAGCCACGAAATGGGCGCCCACAATCTCCGACTATCGCTCCGCGCGGATCGAGGCTGTCGAAGCCGATGGAACGGTGGTTCTCCGGCTCGCGGCGAACTACGTGCCGCGCACGACGAAGCGGTTCGTGGGTGGGAAGCGGGTGTTTAGTGGGTTTGAGGACGTGGAAGCGGATGAGGAAGAGGAGGAGGAAGATGAGGGGGTGAGAGAGGTGGTGTTTGAGGAGTTGTTGGAAGCGCGGTTGTTGAAGGGGGGGAGGGCGGTAGATGATGGGCTTGCACACCAGGGTAATGTACAGGTGCCTGGAGCTATGAGCGACAAGGCAGCGGTGACTGCTGAGGGCGACGAGGTTCCTATGGATGGCGCAGGAACAGATGGCATCGCGGTTACTCCGATGCTCGAGACAGCTGCGTGAGAAACTAGACGTAGGGTTGCGGGACGCATTATGCTCAGGTCGTCTCGAACCCCAGAATTCGGAATATTTCTACTGGTCAGGGGTGCATTCTGACGTAGCGTACATAGGACAAGTGTCAGAATGCCAATGATACGATAGCTGAGAGCTCTCTACGAAGAGACAGATTAATGTGCCTACCTATGTAAACCTGCCCGATACTTCCCCCCAGACACTAGGTCCTGCCCAGCGCCTGGGACATGATGGCTTGCAAACTGGGACGGTTTCATTTCAACATTGTGATGCGGCGTTATGAGATGGTCTCAAGGGCGCAGATTCGTTCCAGATACCCAGTCAGGAATCTCTGCTCCCTCCCGCCTATACGTAGCTACTCGCCGTCCGGTTGGATCGAAGGTTTCCCATCGGTCAGCACGGACTATATCGTCTGCCTAGACGGCTCCCAGAGTCGGCCAGAGAGGAGAGATCAGAGAACCAAACGATAATAAATAGATAGGCGAGCTCCTATCCTTGCGGGCCATGAGAGGGAAATATGCACGAGGACAAACATGATTAAGCTGGGGTAATTAGGGTCAGTGCGCAGCGGTAGAGGGCGGCTCCAATGATCAAAGTGCCTGGGGACTGAGGAACGGATATGGAGGATAGAGAGGATTTGGTAGATGGATGGAACAGGAAGGTCGAAAGTTGATGGATGCGGATCAAAAGCACGAGGCCCTAGCCTTGCTCCAAGCCACCAGCTCATCACCAAGACACCAAGCCGACGCTAGGCAAGACAAGATTAGCGGGGGACGCCACATACCTTTGAAGCACTTTAACGTTGGTAGCTATCTTTGCTGCAAATGCAAAGGTTCAGGCATTTGGCATATCATTCAATATCAGTTCCGTACTCCTGTGAGTGAGAAAGGAATCGAGAGGCTTGCGATGCACTGCGATGATTCTGCGACACACTCCGACACCTCATTGGCCGATTCAACCTCCGCGCTAGGATACGAATAAGCAGCAATGTCGATCGATCATCCTTCGACCTTTGAGGGATTGATCCTTATCAATCGGCTCTGATCTCACTCCCATTGGGTCTGCCTAGGCCCTAGAAAAATCTGGCCTCCACATATCACGGCTAACGGTTAACGCTCTTATCCACTTAGGCCAATGGACAGTCCCAACCCTGAGATATCATTTCCCCAGGGTCGACACGCCGGCTAGTTCGGTCGAGATGCCCTGGTTTTTGGTAGTATTTCATCGTCGTAGCACCAACGGCTGGGTCGCTTGTAGTACGTACGAGACCCTGGTGGACTTAGCGGAGACTACTGCTAGGATGGGAAGCTGCTAAGATTGGGTTTCCCGCTCGCACATTGCTGATATCGTGTGGTTGGCCAGTCATTTGCTTTTGCGTCTGCAGCCCTTCGAGGTGGACGGGAAGGGTGATGGAACGTTGGTGCGCATCTATCGGCGCGGTCCGATGAGACATACATATTGTGCTCGTGTCTCGCTGTCGCTCTTAAGCACCAAGATTTTCCGACTCCTTCACACATCCCAACGAGAGGGTCCGCTAGCGATTGACGTTCCGGCCGGCAAGAATCGAGTGGATATAGGAAACGGTTCGAGCCTCGAGGACCTTGACAGGTTGTCTTTGTGCTTCTTCGATCGACATCTTCTTGTGTTCCGTTCCACAATGGCATCGGACGATCGTCACAATATGTCCCCTCAGCGGGGCGTATCCCCCAACCCCGACCCAGCTCTGGACTACGCCAACGAGCATATCCACCAACACCTGCATCACGACCCTCGTGCGGTGTCGAAAGATGAAAATGTGATGTATACCACAGGAACGACGGTGGACAAGTCGGCTATCCCCGACCCGAGCCCTCTGGAGCATGATTTGCACAAGCGACATCCTATCGAGCGGACTCTCGGCGAGAAAGCGGCGGCCGAAAAGAATGGCGGCGTGGCATATGATGCCGAGAAGGGCGAATATGAAGGACAGGAGCCCGCTTCTGAGACCGAAGAAGAGCGGAAGAAGAGTTTATTTGCTCTGTATTATGCCAAGTACCGATTCGTCGCTCATATCGCTGTCTTCGTCGTGTTCACCGGGTAAGTCCATCCCACGACTTGCGATTCGAAGCTATTCAAACCCCAGTTAGAGAAGAAGTGCTTACGAATGGCGATGTAGCTGGTGGATAGCAGGTCTCGTCCTTCACCGGAAGGATAAGAATTGGCTCATCCCCTTCCTTCTGTGGCTCGCCATCTCGCTCCGTCTGCTCTTCTTCTATATCCCCAGCACGATCATTTCGAAGCCGATGCACCTCATCTGGAACAACACGGGTGTCCGATTTGCGGATCTGATTCCAAAGAAATTCCAGATCCCTCTCGGTGCGCTTTTGGTCATTGCCGTGATCCTTGTCGGTTCTTTCGCCTCTGAGGAAACCGAAGACAATACGCGAGAAAACAGGGCCGTCAGCTTGTTCGGTCTGGTTGTGATCATCTTCGGTCTCTGGCTCACCAGCCGAAATCGAAAGGCCATCAAATGGCACACCGTGATCGTGGGTATGCTGATGCAGTTCATCATCGCCCTATTCGTCCTCCGAACTCAGGCCGGTTACGATATCTTCGATTTCATCTCCACCTTGGCTCGCGAGCTCCTTGGATTTGCCGAAAAAGGTGTCGAATTCTTGACAGACGATACTGTCCCTCCGTTGCACTGGTTCATCAGCGGTGTGCTTCCTGCTATCATCTTCTTCGTCTCGATTGTACAGGTCCTCTACTACCTCGGTATTCTGCAGTGGTTCATCGGTAAATTTGCCGTGTTCTTCTTTTGGAGTATGCGCGTCTCTGGAGCCGAAGCCGTCGTTGCGGCCGCCTCCCCCTTCATCGGACAGGGTGAATCCGCCATGTTGGTAAAGCCGTTCGTTGCGCACATGACGGTGGCAGAAATCCATCAAATCATGACGTCTGGTTTCGCCACGATTGCTGGTTCCGTGCTCGTCGCATATATTTCGATGGGTGTCTCCCCTCAGGCCTTGATCTCCAGCTGCGTCATGTCGATTCCGGCATCGCTAGCCACCTCGAAGCTACGATATCCGGAAGAGGAGGAGTCCTTGACCGCTGGGCGGGTAGTTATTCCCGACGACGACGAGCACAAAGCTGCGAACGTCCTTCACTCGTTTGCCAACGGTGCTTGGCTAGGTTTGAAGATCGCAGGCATGATTCTGTGCACGATTCTTTGCATCATTGCCCTCATTGGCTTGATCGATGGTCTCTTAACCTGGTGGGGCCGTTATTTGAGCATCCACGACCCAGACCTGACTCTGGAACTCATCCTCGGATACCTTTGCTATCCGGTTGCTTTCCTGATGGGCGTCCCGCGAGGTGATTTACTCCGAGTCGGGGAACTGGTCGGTGTCAAGATCGTCGCTGTAAGTATTCCCGTCCTATGCCAGCATTGCGTCAGTCCAGATATTTACATCGTGACAGAACGAGTTCGTCGCCTACGCCCGCCTCGTCGACCCCGAGAAATACCCGCAATATGCTGCGATGGCCGTCCGCTCTAAACTCATTGCGACATACGCTCTGTGCGGATTCGGTAACATCGGGTCTTTGGGTATTCAGATCGGTGTGCTCTCTCAAATCTCCCCTAGCCGAAGCGGTGATGTCAGCCGAGTTGCGGTCAGCTCGCTCATCACTGGTGTTCTCAGCACTCTGAGCTCCGCAACCATCGCTGGGCTTCTCATTACAGACCAAGGGAAGTTCATCAGTGTCTAGGTCTTGTGACCACCGGTGGCTCGTTCAGTAATGTATTGGTAGCTTGAGTAGCAAATGAACGATCCTTCTTTTCATCTCATTCGAGCATAAAACGCGTTGAATGAATGAAATAATAGCACCGCAGGGCAACCTGTGAATTGGAATCTTGAGAGACAAACGAAGAAGACGAAAACATTGAACAGGAGATAAAAGGTTGAGGTCGTCTCGGTGTCCCAAAACGGCATCGCGGTCACCCCAATCCAAGCAAAACACGAATCACGCCTTTCTACTTTCGACTGGTGCGATGCTCGAATAATGCTAGCTCCATTACTAAGCCAATCATGTTCCTCCTTTTATTTGGTGACCTCGTATTCCGTATTTGTAATCACAATATATTAATAGATATTGTCTATGGATCATACTGGTCTCAGACCTGGTTGAATATTCTTTTCGCGAGAGTTGATTGTAAATGATAGAAAATGTATCATCCAAATCACTGGCTCGACTAAGTACCAGTTGTTTGTAATTTCTCAGTTGTTTCATTCCATGGTCCATCGCGTCGCAGCTGAAGGTGTGTATCAGGGGCTACATATATGTATGGACGCGCCTCCTAAACAGCAATATAACAAAAGAAATGCCAGCCTGGACCCAGCTTGACATCTAGACGGCTTATGGGAGAGCCCAATGCTCCCCCAAAGAACATCCCAAAATTTCGAAAAGGCAGAGAAAGTGACAACGACCATAATTTAGTACTGCTCGAAAGGCCATGAAACCAAAAAAGTCCTACCAGGACGATTGAGTGAGCGTGAAAGGCAGAAACAAACCAAAGGACAACACTCTCCGAACTCGCCCGACACTGCGCTTTTGATGTGGCGCACGAGCGAGCTGCACTGTTATCAGGATGGGAATCATATACCTAATATGTTCATTTCATCAGCCATGCTTCAGAGTTCAGAGACAAGAGTTGAGAAATAGCGAATGTCAGGGGGTGTTTTCTAGCACGAATCCTTTGCTCAGTTCCGTAATGAACTCACATGCATTGTGAGTGTGAGAACCCTGCTTGCTTCGAGATACCTTCAACATGAATCTCTTAGGAATAAGGACTCAGGAGGTGCGAAGTCGCAGCCCGCAGGGGTTGTCCAGCTCCGAACCCCATCGGATAGCGGCGTAGGTGGTGAACGACAAGTCATGGCCCTCATGGGAGTCATGGGTTGCCTGCTCTTGGCGCCAGCCACAAAGTGTTAATTTTGTCTTTTGACTAAACTCTGTTGACAATCTCTCATGAGCTTATCTCAAAGTCAATCTCTTTCCCACTCTCTGAATTACAGCCAAGGATACAGGTAAGCGTGTTTCTCCGGCATCTGCCATGCCCTGAACTTGCGTCGATCGATCAGCGATCCAATGAGTGGCTCTCCAGCTTGAGTCTTGGATCCTTATCAGCTCGTATGCACGATACCCTTGCTTCAGTCATGCACAATCCCGTGGAGCGCGCCTCAATATCTCGATGCGAAGATGGTATCCGGCATGTCGCGTGCAAATAGCCTCCTCGCCTGGATCGCACCTGGGTCTTCCTTTCGGCGGGCAGCCAACATCCCACGAGGGCTCTGTTGATATCTCAAGCCAAGAACACGCCCTAGTGTCAGATTTGATATAGCGACGCCACTGATTAACCCTCCGAATGGGAATCAACGATTCAGAAGAAGTAAAACTGGATCTGTGCTAAAATCGTTACGGATTATCCAAATCGTAGTGTCCGAATCACTTCATTGGCTCTGTGGAACCCGGATCTCGAGGCCTTGGACCCTCGAATATGCGAGTTTCGCGAGTTTGGGTCTTGGATTCGCAGCCTATCTTTTTACGGAATCGAAACAGTGACGCCATGGGGACTGTAACCCGGGGAGCAGTCTGATATTCATGGGGGACAAAGAGAAAGAGCATGGAGTTGGCCGATCACCATGCCATCACGCTGCAAGCGCGTGGAGTTTATAAGTAACGCGGCGCCCGGTGGGTCACGGTTTGTTTGTTGTCGGAATCTTGAAATATTGCTATCCCGTCTATACTGAACGGTGTGTAACTCGTGAGACTTTTGGACTTCGAAGTCCCTTTCTGCTTCCTTATCCACACGGTCACTCGGGTCATCATCGAATTACCTGGTACCAGCATGGCGGAACCGCCTCTCAGTCAGGGCGTCGGATATGGCGTTGTCATTGGGCTGGGATTCCTGTTTGCGTAAGTGGCGCCATCCGTTGCAATTGGAAGTCAGCATATCCCATTACTGTACTACCCGGTTTTCTTTTCGCGAGACCCCGAGGGCCTCTATCAAGTCTCTGTCTCTACGTCCGTTTTTAGACCTGTTAAGCGTGTGGACGAAGGAAGACTTGGGAGGGCCGAAGGCCATCGCGAAAGGATCACAGCTCGATGATCTAGACTCATGTTAAATCAAAGCTCTTGGAAAGTGTTGGGGTATAAAATGCATATTCCGGCTCTGAAATACCCACTTGGATCCATATTGTTACAGTGTTTTGCGCCAAAGAGCATTTGACTAATTGGATATTAGTTTTGGTATGATTTTGACCACCTTCGTCCTCAAGCGTTACAACTATGAGCTCCAAACCTCCGAAATGTTCAGCACGGCCGGTCGAACGGTGAAGTCTGGACTTGTTGCCTCAGCTGTCGTTTCCTCCTGGACCTGGGCAGCGACCCTGCTTCAGTCATCCGGTGTCGCATACAAATAGTAGGCACGCAAGCAACAAAGAGACCAAGGAAATGTGCTGACAAGCTCTAGTGGCGTCTCCGGGCCCTTCTGGTATGCCAGTGGCGCAACTGTCCAAATCATCCTGTTCGCGACCCTGGCTATCGAACTGAAGCGCCGCGCTCCCAACGCACATACCTTCCTTGAAGTCATCAGGGCACGTTATGGAAAGGTCACCCACTTTGTCTATATCACGTTTGGTCTCATGACAAATATCCTGGTGACTTCCATGCTGCTGACAGGAGGTTCCGCAGTCGTGACATCGCTCACCGGTGTCCCAACTGCGGCGGCTTGCTTCCTACTCCCGATCGGCGTTGTGCTCTATACCATGTTCGGTGGAATTAAAGCGACGTTCTTGACTGATTATGCGCACACGGTCGTGATTCTCGTAATGTGAGTGGAGAAGGAGTTGCTTTAACACAGCCCTAACCCCTGACCTGAAACCTTCTCACCTATCTCTCGCCCAACGCTGTTTCTATCGAACGAATTACCAGCTAACGGAACATCCTAGCATCATGACCTTTGCCTTCACTACGTATGCTACTAGTGATGTACTCGGAAGCCCTGGTAAAGTATGGGAGATTCTAGTCGAGAAGGGCAAGGAGTTTCCCGTTGAAGGCAATGAGGGAGGCTCTTATCTGACCATGCGATCGCGCGAAGGAGCCATCTTCTTCGTCATCAATATCGTAGGTAACTTTGGTGAGTGCAATGTTCCCTGTTCTTGAAATTTGTCGTACATCCCGGATTCCCTTTTCAGTCTCTTCAGTGCTCCCCTGGCCATATTGATGCGTCGATGAACTTTAGCAATTGCGCCTCTCTAGAACTATCGCTAACTAGGTTGTGCAGGCACTGTGTTCATGGATAATGGATATTACAACAAGGCTATTGCTGCCCATCCAGTCCATGCCCTTCCAGGCTACGTCCTTGGGGGTCTCTCTTGGGTATATATTCCTCCCAAACTCGAGCAGACAATCAACTAACTCCAAAAGTTTGCCATCCCATGGTTGGCCGCTACGACGATGGGACTGGCAGCCTTGGCGCTCGAAGGCCACTCCTCCTTCCCTACCTATCCCGACCGTCTCCCCGCCGCCGACGTGAACGCCGGTCTCGTGCTTCCGAGCGCCGCTGTTGCACTGCTTGGCAAGGGAGGTGCTGCCGCTACTCTGCTGCTGATCTTCATGGCGGTTACGTCGGCCATGTCGGCGGAGTTGATCGCCGTGTCGTCCATTGCGACCTACGACATCTATCAGACCTACATTAACCCGGCCGCCTCGGGCAAGCGCCTTATTTACTCGGCGCACATGTGTGTTGTCGCCTATGCGTTCCTCATGGCGGCGTTCTCTACTGGCCTGTACTATGCTGGTATCTCCATGGGTATGTCACTAAGTGGAACTGGCAGATCTTTCCATACATTGAATTCATCCTAGAATCACTAGCTAATCTTCCGATCCACAGGCTACCTCTACCTGCTCATGGGCGTCATAATTGGAGCCGCCGTCCTCCCCGCCGCCCTCACACTCCTCTGGTCTCAACAAAACTGGTGGGCCGCCACCCTCGCCCCCCCACTCGGCCTCGTCTGCGCCCTCATCGGCTGGCTTGTTCAAGCGAAGCAAGAATTCGGCACCCTCACCGTCGACTCCACCGGCGCCAACAATCCCATGCTGGTCGGCAACGTCGTCGCGCTCATCTCGCCCATGATCTTCATCCCCGTGCTGACCTACGCGCTCGGCACCCAGAAGTACGACTGGCAGAGCATGAAGGAGATCCGGCGCGCCGACGACCACGACCTGGCGGATGCCGCGCACATCGACCTTGAGCTGATCCCTGGCGGGCGGAGGGAATCCATCGCGAAGACCGAAGAAGAGCAGGTGAAGCTGGCGAAGGCGGCGAAGTTCGCGCGCATCCTCACCGTGACGTTGACGCTGTCCATGCTCGTGCTGTGGCCGATGCCGATGTACGGCTCGGGCTACATTTTCAGCAAGAAGTTCTTCACCGGCTGGGTGGTCGTCGGTATGATCTGGATCTTCTTTAGCACCGTGTGCGTCGGGCTCTACCCTCTCTATGAGGGCCGCGGCACCATGGCTCGGACGGCGAAAGCGGTGTATTTGGATCTGACGGGGAAGAAGAAGCCGACGCCAGTGCATGGACAGGTGGTGGAGGAGACGGGCACGAGTACGCCGACAGAGAAGGTTGCCCCTGAGAAGACGGGGTGATGCGTTCTGAACGACCATATACCTGACTGCACTTGGGGGTTTGTTTGTGAAGTTTCGCAATATACCAGAGACTATCTTGACAGTGCCTTAGCTTATTCCAATCTAAGAGACATTTTTGCACATCGTTGGCAAATGATTTGTTATGGAAATCGCAAGCGTCGATGACTATCGGGATCGTTCGTATTCGTTCTAGACTCATGGCAGGCAATGATGAATGGAGTTCGTAATTGCCATGATTTATTGATTTTATCATCCGGTTCGTTATAGATGACCATCATAATGAAGTTTTCGTTAATACCTGAGTGAAGGGACACACAGCAACCAGTAGGTTTTCTTCGTTCATCACACCTTCGCGATCTACGACGTCTTGAGCGGGCTAATTTCCAAAACCGCCTTCCCAAAGTTCTTCCCCTGCAGCATCCCCACGAACCCCTCCGCCGCCCCGTCGATGCCCTCAGTCGTAGACATCTGCGCCTTGAAGCTCCCGTCTGCGATCCACTTGCTCACATTTTCGCGATGCTCCTTCGCATACACGGGACCCATGTTGTCGTCGCCGACGATGAATCCGCGGAACGTGATGCGCCTGGCGACGATCAGCATGAGGTTGCGGATGGGGTAGGCCGGGGTGGGGTTCTCGGCAGTGGGGAGCAGGTTGTATTGGCTGATCATGCCACAGGCAACTAGAGCCGTTGTTAGCGGAAGATATTAGAAATGGGGGCCAATGAAATGGTTCGTACCGATTCTCCCAAAGGCTTTCATCGCATCGATTGCTGCTTCGAGCTGCTCGCCGCCGACATTCTCGTAGTAAATGTCTATGCCGTCCGGCGCAAGTCGCGCAAGCGCTGCTGCAGGCTTCTCCTTCTTATAATTGAATCCCGAATCGAATCCTAGATCCTTGAGGATGAAGTCAAGCTTCTTGTCATCACCAACGCTCCCAATGACCTTAAGTCCCTCATGCTTGGCCAATTGCCCGACCAGCTGCCCCACCGCTCCCGACGCCGCCGAGATGAAGATCGTCTCCCCCTTCTTCGGCTTCCCGATGTCGTAGAAGGATGAATAGGCGGTCAACCCAGGCATTCCCAGCGCGCCAATGAAAACCTTCGGGTCGAGCTTATACGGATTGTCTAGTACGTGCGCCCGCTCTGTGACCTCCTTATCCAGATACCCATATTCGGCCGTCGGGCAGCTGTCCGTGCTCACAATGACATCCCCCGCCTTGAAGTTCGGGTTGTCGCTCTTCAGCACGGTGCTGATTCCGCGGTTGGTGATGGGCTCGTTCAGCTTGAATGGTGCGGAGTAGCTTTTGATATCGGGGGCTCGCATGCGCCCGCGCTGGTACGGGTCGAAGGAGAGGTAGTGGTTCTTGACCGAGAGGCCACCGGCCGGTGGGGTGTCGGGGTTGAACTCGCGGGATTCAACGACCAGATCCTGGCCTGGGACAGGGTAGCCCTGCGGGACCTGCTTGAAGATGAGACCTTTGTTGGCGACCATGGTGGAGGTTTGAGGAGTTTGAGGAGTTGAAAATGTTCAATTGGAATCTAGAAGTATCAATTCCCAGTTCTTAACTAAGATAACCACGATGTTCGATATTTAATGGGGGTGATAGCCTATGGTAAGCCGGGGAATGCAAGGAGGTCGGTCGTGCAGAGTATATATAGGTGTCTTAGATGGGCAGGAGGCGACTATAGAAGTTACGGTAGCACAGAGGAAGTCCCTCTATTACAAATCAAGCACCATACGACCGGTTACGAAAGAATTGCGAGATTTGAACCCTCCTTCTGGCTAAGAGGGTCTCGATAGATTGCCTCGGTAGGATAGACCAATGCTTTCCACGTCCACATCTCGGGCACACTTCTCTTTTCGACCAGCTCCTCACAGCTTGAGCTGCTGGTGGTGGATTTCATCGGGTCCATTGCTCATTGTCCGGGCTATCCCCGAGTCCGATTTGTGAGTGGAACGCCTAGGACACGATTGGAAAGTTCTTAGCCCGAATAAGGCGATATAAAATGGACTGTTCAGCGTCAGATTGAGAAGCTGAAGACGAAATGGGGGGTATGACGTTCGTGGGGTGTGTGCTCAGGCTCAAATTGATGCCTTATATGCCTGTCCAGGTCAGCTGCAGTGTGCCAGCCAATCCGTTCCACTGCGGACATTATTCGTTACGGACATTATCTTTGACCACATGCAGCACCATACATCAAAACTCCGTACAGATTACAGACACAGACGGTATTAAATATTAATCAGGTTATTGTTAATATTAATGCCGATATATCCACCTTCTTAGGGAACCAATTATCAATCAACGATTTCTCCGCCGATCAAACCCCTCTCCATATGCTTACCAATCGACCATCACAATGTCCAACCCCATAGCGAAAGATCCACCACCACCCTATGTCTCGACAACCCCGACCATCCCCCCACCACGTCCTCATGGAGTTGCCCGTCCTCCCTTCCCCCTCGAGCTCCCCTCTATCGCCGCCCTCAAATCCCAGCGCGTCATCCTCGCCAGCGCCTCCCCCCGACGCAAGCAGATCCTCTCGCAACTCTTCCCCAAAGTCGAGATCATCCCGTCAACCTTCGCCGAGGACCTCCCCAAGTCGCTCGGCGGCTTCGACTACGTGCTGCAGACGGCCGTCGCCAAATGCCGCGAGGTGTACGGGCGGGAGATCGACAACGTGGAGGCGGAGCGGGAACGGGGGGAGGTCGGGGTGGTGATCGCGGCAGATACGATCGTGATGAGCGCGGCGGGGCAGATTTTGGAGAAACCGAGGAGCGAGGCGCAGCATGTGGCGGTGTTGAAGAGTTTACGGGATGAGTCGAGGATAGGCTCGGAGATGAATCCTGGCGCGGGGATTGCGGTGGGAGGGGCTGGTGCTGGATGGCATAAGGTCTATACGGCGCTGGCGATCATGAGGCCCATGACGACGGCGATGGATCCTGGATATGTGCTGACGACACATGTTGAGGAGACGTCCGTTAAGTTCGACCCGGATATCACGGATGACCTGATTGTGGCCTACGTCAAGACCCGGGAAGGCGCGGACAAGGCGGGTGGGTACGGGATGCAAGGGCTTGGAAGTCTTCTCGTGGAACGGATCGAAGGGTCTTGGGACAATGTTGTCGGCATGCCGCTCCGAGCGACATTGGTCTTGATCGAAAAGATCCTGGTCGATGAACAGGAAGAACTTGATGAAGCACGGGAACTCGAGGAAGAGTACTGAGGAGATTAGCTACGATGCTCTTCAACTCTCGTCCGCTCGCCGTGAGCGTGCCGGACATGACCCTTTCTTCCCAACTATCTCGGTGGAATGAATTGGGAATATTAGTAAAAGGTCGTTTGGGCCTAGCGCCACTCTGAACGGGTGTGCCTAGGCTGCTGGGGTTCGTCAAGCGCTTCATATTCGTTCAGTGGACGCCTGTGGGGATATGGACTTGGAGTGTTCGAGAACCTCGCCTACAAGTGAAGGACTGGATTTGATCCAAAACCGTTTGATTTTTTCCCTCTGATCTGGTTCATCAATAGTGAAACCAGAAGTTCGGTCGCGTTCTGAGCCCTGCCAGTTCCAACCTGTTGCCTGCAGCTTGTCGACCTCAAACTTGAGGAACTCGTACACTTACATGTCCGAGTATATCGGTACCTTAAACACCAATTAAGCCCGATGCAAACAAGCTTCCCGAATCTATTGCAAGTACTACGTACTTCCATTTTCCTCCAATGCCAGGAGTCGAGGGGATTTCTCCTCACCTTAATGGACCATTGTTCCTAAGGTGGCAGGGTTACACCCAACGATTGGCTGAGCGCAGCGCATTCAGGGGTATACGACCCCCTTGCACCGAACATCAAGTGTATCACATCAAATGTACGGAGTATCATCTTCCCATCGCCAACTCCCTTGTCCCTCACCATTGCACGAACTATCCCCTCCTGCATCTCCTTTGTTTCATCTGCTCCTCCGCCCGAACTGAGGTCGCGCATCAGGCGCTATGGCTTCATCCTTATGTTGCCCATCTGCTACGCATCCCTGGCATGCGCTTCAGCGCTGCAGCCAAACTCGCAATATGTCCCATCGTACCACACTACCGCTCTCTTGATGCGACAGAACCGACTGTAGATCGAGTCTTGCTTTTTGCAGGCACAACTACCGACAGACATATCCTGGGGACCTGGCTGTCGTGTAAGAGGGAGGAGAGTATCCTGCTCGTAGCCATTCGGTTCTTGTGTTCGTGAACCCGTTCGTATCTGCGAGCTCCCTTCATTGAAAGAGCAGCTGTCGTCCAACCAGCCGGTGGGGAGCGGGTGACTTTGAACAGGATTCAGTCATTCTTTCCGGGCGACTGCTGCAAGGCGAACACGTTGGTGGACCACGTTGCCAACCGGTTGTTGTCTTGCCCATGGCCAACATTGACAATATCTGGCAGAGTTTGCAACACAATAACCCGCGGGCGTGCAGGACACGAGGCTTTTTGTCAACACGCGCGTCTTGCAGGTCAACACCGAGTTTGACTTTATCACAACGCGTCTGAAAGGGCCTTGAAAGAGTTGGATACTTCGAAAGAAGATTCGACGGCAGGACAATCTTTCCTCTCCACATCAGCGACGACGCGATCATCATGACCCCCTCAGTAGTAGGCACTGCCTCCCCGAGAGCACGATGGTCCCGTGTTACTGCGCTGCACGAAAACGTTCGCTCAATGTTATTCGGAAGCTCGGTCTATTCCCAAAGTCCCACCCTCCGACAAGACGAAGAGCCCCCGAAACTTCCCCCGCTCGTCTTCCTTCGTCAACCGAATACTCGGACCGAACCTTCAGACCACGCTCGAGGCCTCGAGGAAGGTATCGGCTCCGCGCCAGCGAGGAACCATGCGAACAATTCTCACAACTACCCGACCAACTACTCCCCAGCTTCGATACCTAGCACATGGGAACGATCATCGCTCTCTCTTGCGAGGGGTACAACGCAGGGATCGTCAACGTTAGAAAGAACGGTGGTAGACTCCGGAGCGGATGGGGTGGCGAGAGGAGTCCGTCGCAAGCGCAGGAAGCAGAAGCAGAAGCCGAAGAGGGGTTGGGTTCGAAATCACCATCAATCTCCCATTTTCAACCGTTCCCTTTTGCGTGGACGCACGAGGACGAAGGCTATCACCTTAATGATATCGGGAGTCTTGCTCGCAACGATGCTAACAATCTGTAAGTCCTCTCACTCCCCCACATCACCCACGCAGCGCATGTTAAACCATCTAGACCTAGCCCTCGCGCTCACCAACAACGCCGTCGCGCAAGAAGTCCATATCTTATTCATCCTGCTCCTCATCTGCACCACGATCGTCTTCTGCCACGCCCTGATCCGCCTCTGCATGCTCGCCACGCGACCTCCTCCCACTCGCCGCCATCACCGAGTCCCTGACCTCGCCGGACCGCAAGGGTTCGAGCCCAAATCTCCTATCCGCGTCCATGTCGCCCGTGACGATGAAGAGGCGGTGGAAAGCGTGGAAGAAGTGCTGGTAGAGGAGAAAGACGCGCCTAAGCCGCCGCCACCGGCATACGGGCTATGGCGATGTAGTGTTGTAAGTGTTACGCTCCCATCACTCGACCTGCGCAATGCTAACCGTCGCGACCAGCGTCTGAATCCAAATCTCCTCCATTGGCAACGAGTCGACGCGCTAGGCACCCATGCGCCAGGTACCCCTACGCCAGCAACCCCCACGCTCATCGACCTCCGCTCTCCCTCGCACTCGAATCCGAATAGCACTCATCGTCCGCCATCCTACGTCTCCGACGATGGGGTGGACTACGTCGTGAGCGTACAGCCGCGTTCCACGGTACATTACTCGCACGTGCCGTCGCCGTTACCGCGATCATTTGGGGATGAAGGACAGACTCCGCCGATACAGGAATTCCGCGGACCCCTAAACTCGCATGTCCCGGAGTTTATCGTTGGGTTATCGGGCGCGGGACGGCCGCCGAGTCAGATCCATCCGGCTTGGAGGACGTAGCGGAGGGAGGCAACTACTCTCTGGATGTATTCCTAGTGCATTGTGTTGGGGGGATGAAGTTCGTGGGGAAGAGGGGCATTGTGGGATATACTTGCTGATGCGAATGGCAGGACCGTGTCGCTGAGCGCTGGGATGTATCCTATGTACTGTACAATATGGTAGTCGACTTTCGGTCCGCTAATGTACTGGTGGAAGCTTTGCAGATGGTGTGCATAATGTTGGCGCCCGACAAGACTCTATATCCTCCAAAGTTGCAGTAGGATTAATGGGTGCAGGCAGGCAGGAGTCGACACAGGTAGGTATCAAGGTCATGATTGCTGACCCAGAGAATCTCTCCAGAGTAAACAAACGCGTGATATGAGTCAATGGGTGTGGTGTGACAATCACGTGCCTCGACCCCGCTCCGATATTCGGCGCTGAATTCCACACGTGATGCCAAGCCCACTCTAGTCCCCCAGCACTTTCAAAATCTGATCTGATCTTGATCTGATAAGATAACCTCTCCATCTGCACCACCTTCATCTTCATCACCACACCACCTGGTTACTCATCGAACCCAACCCCAATGGCGTATATCACCGACGGGCTCTCCCCCCCATTGAGCTCCGGTTCCTCCGCCCAGTCCCCGGAATACAACTCCTCCGACTCCTCGCTCCCCCCGGTCCCCCATTCGAGTCACCATCCGGTTATCCTCCTTCGCCCGGACGCCAGCCAGGCGTCCTCGACCGCCAAAACGGACCATGGCCTCCCCCTCGCCGCGTCCCGCGGCCCGCTAAACGGGACCTACCACATCCCTCCGCGGCCCAAGCCCGGCCGCAAGACCGTCAACGAGGTGCCGCCGACCAAGCGGAAGCAGCAGAACCGGGAAGCGCAACGGTCGTTCCGGGCGAGACGGCAGCAGCAGAAAGAACAATTGGAGCAGGATGCGGTGAATAATAAGAAAGAGCGGGATGATTATGAGGGGCGGTTGGAGATGGCGAGTCGGCAGTTGACGCAGCAGGAGCAGGTGATTCATGGGCTGCAACAGCGGTGCGAGGCGGCGGAGGGGTCGGCGGGTCGGATGAATGGAGAGCTGGTGGAGATGCGAGCGAGGTTGGTGGAGGCGGAGAAGACGGTCCGGGGGAAAGATGAGGTGATAGAACGGTTGAGACGGCAGATTCAGATGGGTTCGAATGGCTCATCGAACGCTGCGGCTCACCGATCGTATTCAGTCGATCAGAGTTATGTCGGACAGACGCAATATTCATCGGAGCATCGACGGTCGGAGACTACAAGCTATCCCGGCTTCAGCTCTACACCATCACAGACACCGTCCTCAGATGCCACGGAGTTGCCGGCCGACGCCGCTCCTTTCAAACCCTCGCCGGCGAAACAATCCAAGCGGGCTCCAGATGGCTGCGATAACTGCACCGAAGACCAGTGTCCCTGCGTCGAGCAATTCACAAACGTCACCTCCAAATCCGCCGACGAGATCACGACCGACACGGACATGACTAACAACTTCTCCATCCCCTCCATCCCCTCCATCCTCACTCCCCAAGCATCCACCGACCCCTCCACCACAATTCCCACCCCTACCTCAACCTTCGAAGACCGCGAAATCGACTTCACCAACTTCCTTAAGCCCGCCCCCACCGCACCCCCCACCGATCCCTCCTCCCCCTGCGGCTTCTGCACCGACCCCCAAAACTGCCTCTGCACAACCCCTGCCACCACCCCTGCTACCACCACCCCCATCTCCCTCCCACCC
>NW_022985072.1:330876-353140 GCF_010015585.1 Eremomyces bilateralis CBS 781.70
CCCACCCCCGAAAAAACCCCGCCGCCAACCTGGTACCTGCCCACAATGCCAGGCCAACCCCGAACAAAAGCGCTTCTGCGAAGAACTCTCCCGCCGCCGCGCCCCGTTGTCCATTCGCGAGATGACCAACCCCTCCGACGTCCCCCCGCACGCGAAGCGCCCGCGCCTGTCCGCCGCCGCCGCGCCACCCCCAGACGCCACCCCTTGCGCCACCGAAACCAAGCGCGGAACGACGCTCGACGGCGACGGCCGCGAGGTGAAGATCACGTGTGCGGAGGCGTTCCAGGTGTTTCAGTCGTATCGGGAGACGGAGATGCGGGAGCGGGAGCGGGAAGAGGAGGAGGAGGAGAAAAGGAAAGGGTTTTCGGCGTTTGAGATTGGGGTGGGGGAGGCGTTGATGGCGATGGCGGCCATGAAGTCGGGGAGGAAGGGGGATGTGGAGATGGGAGATGGGTGAGGGATGGAGGCATGGTATATATACAATAGGTATTAGATGAGGTGCTTTGGGATGGATGGATGGTGCTTCATGTATAATACATGTAGATAACGAATCATACGCATGATGTATTTCGAGTGGATAGAACTGAGGGTCCTTCACCTTTCATGTACTCCTCTTGCCGAAGTGCGAGTTGTATATATACTTTCCAACTCGCGTAATGAAAAAAGGGGGGGGTCAGATTATCCCAAGAGAGGTGACGCCGTATGCTTCAGACCATCAGCTCTGTCTAATTCGGGAAGGCGGTAATTGGGATTTTGATAACCAAAATATGCGCTAGACCATCAACTCTCCTCCTACAAATGGCGAGAATCCGGACCGGTTTACGAATTGCTCTGAATTGATGGAAACACGGTTCTACGTAACACAATCCAACGCCATAAACTCTAACCACCCAATCCTGCTCATCCAACGCGATTCTCCCTCCGCGTCCACGTCCGCGACGACATATCCCCCGACACCCCCACCCTGGCACCAATCACCGGATGCCCCAAGCTCTCCGCTGCCTAATCCACACCATTGAACGTTCATGCAGATTCCGCAGCTCCGCTGGTAGCTATGGGTTTGCTTTGGGAACGGTTTCGGGCCGTGGGATGGTGGGGGAGAAGCCGATTGGCTAGGACTGGGTTCTGGGGACTTTTTTTAGGAGCAGGTGCTGGGGTCGTCTTGGCGGCGAAGGAGACCATTCTGAAGTTTCTGGCGGGGATTTCGACGTTGTTGAAGGCGTCGTGTAAGCAGCGGAGTTCAACGGGGAGGCTACGGTCCGCGGTGGGGATGGATTTGCAAGTGGTGGTAGGGGTGGGGTTGTGGGGTCGTGGGACGGTGCCATGGTCGTGTGTCGAGAGGTAGATGGGGAAATGTGCTCTGAGTGCCGGGATATCGAACGCATTGATGACGAGGAAGGAATATAACTGGATGACGAGGATGCTTCGGGTTTAAGGGGAAGGGGTGAGGGAGGCTTTGATTCGTGTGCGGGTAGAACATAATCCTCCGCGAGGAGCGCACTAGGCAGTATGAGAGGGTCGGGTGAAGAAGACAGAGATTCGTTCCCTCTTTGAAACAGCTGACGGAACGTGTTGCGGAACATCGACTGGAGTGGGATCGCGAGTCGCTGGGTGGGAAACTTGATTGGATTCTGTCGCGGGGGGGTCGGCCGTAAAACCACCATCCCACGACACATCCCACTGTTGCGCCGACGATGCGAAGTGATCAGAGCTAGAAACATCGGTCTCATAACCGGAAACAACGGTCTCGCCCTGCGACACCCGGTCATTCGTACTCTCCTGTTATTTCTTGCCCCCGAAGTTAGTAAAGCGCGACAATTTTTGACGATCGGTTGGTAGGTAATATTATTTTTCATTTGGTTGGTTGAATCTGCTAGGGGTATCAGTGTTGAGTCTCAACTGCTTGGTTTGAGACCTCCGTGTTTTCAGCGTCATGCATGACAAATTTTGACGGCCGGAAGATCTGGAGTTGGTTGTCCTCCGCGCAGGCGGCTAGGAGCCACGGGTCGTTCTTATTCCAGCTGAAGTCCGCGACACGGTTGGTGAAGCCGCCGTGCATGAAGAAGCTGTTGATTCTCTAGTCAGCGATGTGGACTGAAGGGGTGAAGGGGATGACTTACAGCTCCGGGGCCCCGTCTTCCGCTTCTTCTGCAGTTTGCTCATTTCCGATTCGGTTGATATCCCACATGATCAGTCGTCGATCGTCACTACTGCTAGCGAACAGATTAGGCATCACCGGATTCCACTCCAGCTTCATAACTGCATCTTTATGGCCTTCGCAGCACTCGCTCATCTTGTTCAGGTACCGCAGATCCCAGATACCGACCGTGCTGTCTGCCGAGCCGGTCAATACGATCGGATCCCAGGTCGGGTGGAAAGCCAAGCAGTTGATCGGCTTCGCGTGCGCTTCTTTCTTGAAAAGTGCAGGCTTGTCGGCTGACTGTCGGGTGTCAATCACCTGGAATGTCAAGTCGTCCGAGACCGACCCTATCCACGACTTGTGGATCGGGTGGTATTGAACATCGTTGACAGTTGCCGAATGGTTTCGATACGTCGTCTTCGGCTTGATTGTAGAGGCGCCCTTGGTGTAGCCACCTTGCAGGTCCCAAACGCGGACGGTGCTGTCCTCGGTACCCGTCACAAGATGGCCTTCATCATGAGGACTCCAAGCAAGTCCGAACCCTTCCCTTTGGTGCCCGACGAGCTGCAAATCCATTTGGTTTTCTTCGGGAGATTTCGGTTCCAGAGGATGCTTAGTCCGGTCATAGATGAGCGCGCGACCAGTGCTGTCCATCGTAGCGATGATGTTCGCGTTCTGCGGCTGATATCGTGCCTTGTTCACTTCCCCGGGATGGTTCATCTTCTGGATGATGTTGAAGGTGAACGGCTTCCTGGCGTTGCCGTGACCGCCGACTTCCCCGGATTGTTCATTGAAGTCGGTGATGCTTGGCTTGCCGGGTTCCGGGATTTCAGTCTGTGCGATCTGGAGATAGTTATTCGTACCATCCGAGGTGTTTGTGCCGATGAGCATTCGATGCTGGTAGAGTCCATCCCCTCCAGGTGCTCTGGACCGTATTAGATAGTCCTTTGCTTCGATGCCGCATCGAACTTACTCCTTCCTGTCTGGCAGCCATTGTGTGGTAAGAGATGGCCACTCAAGAGCACGGCTGGTGAATTTGTTAGCCTATACTATTCTCGAACTGATATGACTGCTGGGGAAGCTCACGCATAGATGAGGTCATAAAGGAGGACGGAGTTCTTCTTCCATATCTTGTACTCCTCATTGATGATCTTCTGTTCCCGGTATGGATCGTCTCTGATAGAGTTAGGGTCGATCTCCTCTAGAATATGGTCAGGACTAGTCATGTAGATATCGATCGGGATGCGCACCATCATATCCTCCTTCCATGATTGCTATCTGATGTAGAGTATGGGACTGCTCAGGTTTGTGATGCGTTGTGTCGATACAGTGGTGCAGATGTGTAAGTAGGTGGGAGGATGCGATACCGTAGGTAAGCTATTTTAGCAGAGGTTAAAGCGGAGCGAAGGTGGAAATAAGTGCAGTAGGTCTTGGTTGAAGCTGAGGGATGGTGGTGTGGAAGCTCTTTCCAATATTAGAACGCGTTTCTCAACTTTGGACGCGTTCCTCAGATGATTATGGGCACGTGACCCGCCATAGATCTCACAGACCCATTTCCTCATACCATGTTTTATATTATGTTTTATATTATGTAATTATCACGTGCTTTGTGCTGAATGTTTCCCCACCGACCACCCACAAGTCACTCACGTGACCGCCTCTCACCAACTTCACTCAGCTTCATTGCGACAACTTGACTCTTTCCTGGATCAAGGACCTCTGAGTCGAGAATCTACGTCACTATCATAACCGCGCCGCGAGCGCTTAATCGCATCCTACCTCTAGAGGAGTTCACGGCTTGCCACCTTTCCGCGGACTCAATACCCAAGCCTCTCATCATTTGAGGCATCCCATCCACCATCGTTTTTGGCCAAACCACAGCTCCACGTTGATTATTGTTGAGACACAGCCATCATGGGTGTCCCAAAATTCTTTCGCTGGCTCTCGGAGCGGTATCCCACCATCTCACAGCTGATCGCGGAGAACCGAATCCCCGAGTTCGACTGCCTTTATGTATGTCGCCTCACCGTATGGGATGGCCATGACTGACTTGAGGGGACACAGCTCGACATGAATGGAATCATCCATAACTGCACGCACAATGATTCCGACTCGCCAACTTTCCGCATGACGGAAGACAAGATGTTCATCGCGATTTTCAACTACATCGAGCATCTGTTCGGAAAGATCAAGCCTAACAAGCTGTTCTTCATGGCCATCGATGGCGTGGCCCCTCGCGCGAAGATGAACCAGCAGCGTGCTCGCCGATTTCGTACCGCTTTGGACACCGAACTTGCTCGCGAGAAAGCAATCAGAGAGGGTCTAGAGATGCCGACGGAAGAGGCATTCGACAGCAATTGCATTACGCCTGGGACAGAGTTCATGGCAAAGCTTACGCAACAACTCAAATATTTCATCAACAAGAAGGTTTCGGAGGACAAAGACTGGCAAGGCGTCGAGGTCGTCCTTTCTGGTCATGAAGTTCCCGGTGAAGGGGAGCACAAAATCATGGAGTACATCCGACTGGCAAAGTCGCAACCGGACTATGATGCCAATAGACGGCATTGTTTGTATGGTCTTGACGCCGATCTGATCATGCTTGGCTTGTTGAGCCACGATCCGCATTTCTGTCTGCTTCGAGAAGAAGTTACATTTGGCCGGTCGAACCAGAAGAAATCCAAGGAATTGGAGCACCAAAACTTCTTCCTTCTTCACCTCTGCCTTGTTCGCGAATATCTGGAGCTCGAATTTCAGGCTCTGAAAGAGCCCGGAGCATTGTCCTTTAACTTCGACATGGAGCACATTATCGATGATTTCATTCTCATGGCGTTCTTCGTCGGCAACGACTTTTTGCCGAATCTTCCCCATCTTCACATCAACGAAGGTGCACTGTCACTCATGTTCAATGTCTACAAACAAATCCTACCCAAGGCGAAAGGGTACATCAATGAAGGCGGGACTATCAACATGGAGAGACTCCTGCTTCTTCTTGATGAATTGTCCAATGTGGAATATCGGTTCTTCGAGTCGGAAAACTCGGATGCATCGTGGCTGAAAGGAAAGCAGAAGATGACCGAAGAAGAATTTGCGCAGCGCTCCAAGAAGGGTCGGAAACTTGTCATCTCCCCGGAGCAGAAGGTCTTGTTGAAGAAGATCAAGAAGTACGTCATCAGCAGTCAGGAGAATCCAGCGGAAGCTGGCTCCTACGACCTGCCTGCAACTCTTCCTGCACGCGATCGCGAGTTCGTAAAACAACTCGCAGACAGCTTGCACCTGCAATGGACGACTGTGGAGGAGGAATCCGGCGATCGGCATCTGCAGCTCAACCTCCCTCCGAGGCTCGAAGGAGACGAGGATGATGAGGCTGAAGCGGATAATGAGGAAGCATCTCTGGCCCTTTTCAGCGTCTTCCGAAAATACGAAGGCGCGAAAGTCGTGGACATGAGCATGGAAGACAATCAAGCCGAATTGGAGAAGAAATACCAAGAGGAGTTCGTTAAGTGGAAGAATTCTCATTACCAATCCAAATTTGGTTGGGGTCTCGACAATGAGGAAGAGTTGAGGAAGCTTACGGAGAACTATGTTCAAGGACTTCAATGGGTCCTCTTCTACTATTATCGAGGAGTTGCTTCATGGCCGTGGTTTTACGCCTATCATTATGCGCCTATGATTTCGGATGTCAAGAAGGGTCTTGGAGCCGACATGAACTTCAAGCTTGGTCAGCCATTCCGACCTTACCAGCAGCTGATGGGCGTCCTTCCGGATCGCAGCAAGAAGATTGTTCCGGAAGCATATCATGACTTGATGACGAACAAGGATTCTCCTATTATCGATTTCTATCCTCGCGACTTTGAACTGGATATGAACGGAAAGAAGCAGGAGTGGGAAGCGGTGGTTAAAATCCCTTTCATTGATGAGAAACGACTTCTTCCCGCCATGGCAACGAAGGAGAATTTGCTCACTGAGGACGAGCGAGCGAGGAATGGTTTCGGCGTTTCTTTGAAGTTCACTTATAGTCCGGATTTGGACTATGTCTATCCCTCTTCCCTGGCCGGAATCTTCCCGGATTTGGCGCATTGCAAGTGCATTGAAAACATCTTCGAGCTGCCAACGATGGATGGCTTGGAGGTTTATGTCGGCCTGGTTGAAGGCGTTCAGCTAGGAGCCGAGGCGCTTGCTGGGTTCCCGAGCTTGTATACCCTTCCTTGCACCGGTACACTGGGATTCCATGGCATTACCGTGTTTCAACAGGAGTCCCGGAATGAGAGCATGGTGGTTACTGTGTCTGATTCCGACGAACGCGGAAAGGCTTCAACGGCAAAGGAACGCCTTGGGAAGAGCGTATTTATTGGATATCCCTTCCTCCAAGAAGCGAAGGTAGTCAAAGTTACCGATGAACTTTTGAGCTACACCCTGAATGCGAATGGGCAGTTGATGCAGTCTCCACTGAGCCCGAGGGAAATGGAGAATTTCCAGAAGAAGTCGGACAGGGTCGAGGCAATGTACAGCAAGAAGCTGGGCGTCGTCATCGGCCCGGTGGAGTCTATTGTCCATGTGGAACCCCTCCGTGGTCTGAAGAAAACTCCCGATGGGGCTACAGTCAAAGACTACGCCGAGGTTCCAGGCATTGAAACGGAGTATGCGGCCCAAACCGTCGTGGAATCGGTGTTCAGCGAAGATCAGCGATTCCTCGAGAAAGCAGCCGTTCCATTCGAGGAAGAGTTCCCCATCGGTGCCCGCGCTTTCTTCCTTGGCGAGATGGCATACGGCCGACCGCTCGAAGTTGCGAGCCACCTCTCTGCGACCCATGCGGAAGTGCTGGTCCTGACGCAAAAGGGCAAGGAGCAAGAGTTTGGGCGTGACATCGTCCGTATAGCGGAGCAACAAACGAGATACACGCCGTCGTTCGCGGTTGCGCGGATGCTTCATCTTAGTCCCCTGGTGTTGAGCAGGCTGACGTCGGCATTTTCGGTCAACTCCAGTGGACTCCGCCTGAACTTGGGGCTCAACTTGAAGTTCGAGTCCAAGAAGCAAAAGGTCCTTGGATACTCTCGCAAATCAACCTCCGGGTGGGAGTACAGTCCAAAGGCAGTCGAGCTGATCCAGCAATACATGATCCGATTCCCGGAGTTCATAGCTGGAGTGAGTGCGAACCCGAAGGGCGATCTCTACGAGGACACCGACTTCTACCCTCAAGATGTCGCTGCGGCGAAAATGAAAGAGATCGGCCAATGGCTGAAGTCCATTGAAGCCAAGAGCTTTGAACGTGTTTCCCTGGAAGCCGAGCAGCTCGACTCCGATGTTGTGGCACAGATTGAGCAAAAGGCGGACCAGATCAGCCAGAACTCGCCTCCGTTCGAACGGAAGCGCATCAAGAGCGTTCCTCGCAATGCCATCCTCAAGCCATCCGACGCGGAGCAACGCATCGGTCCTCAGCGTTTCCAACTCGGCGATCGTATCGTCTACGTCCTTGACTCCGGTCGTGTCCCCATTGGTCTGAAAGGAACTGTGGTCGGCATGACCCGCACGTCGCGGACGATGTTCCTGGACGTCGTGTTCGATCATACATTCATGTCCGGATCGTCCCTCGGTGAGCGGTGCTCGCCATTCCGCGGATCCACCGTTCCAGCCGAGAGTGTCCTAAATCTCACCGACAAGCAAGCCATCGTTTACACGTCCGCTTCCTCTGCTCGAAATCCAAACCAAGCCGCCGAACCGCTTACGGTGCCTGGCTACTACGGTGCTCCTGCCGCCGCCGGTGGTGCAGGCCAATACCGCGCCGCCCCATCACCCGCGCCGCTTCGCGGATCGTTCCGCGGTGCCTTATCTCGAGGCAACAACGGCACGCCTCGAGGCGGTGCCCGAGGGCAGTTCCAACAATCCCTCCCCTTCCGCACCGCCGAGCAAAACACCCCGCCCGCCAACGAAAACGGCACCGTGTCCAACAGCCGCGGCCGCGCCGGCTACGCCCCCAGAAACTTCCCCAACTCCTCGCCCGCCCACCCCGGCCAAAACGGCCACATCCAGCGTGGCCGCGGCCGCGGCGGGCTCGGCTCGGGGTCCGCGCCGCATGTCAACAACACGCAGGGATTCGTGGTCACGGATTTGGATAACCCGGCGGAGGGCATCGTGCCGAACAATCCGAACTTTCAGCCGCAACAGTATAACTCGGTGCCGCCTCCGTCGACGCTGCATCCGAATCAGGGGCGCGGTCGCGGGGGGTTTGGCGGGGGGAGGGGGAGGGGGTTTAATGGGGGAAGGGGGAGGGGTGGGCCGAGGGGTGGGAGAGGGCGTGGACAGGCGCAGTAGGGTTCCAACTCGGACGCGTTTGAGAACTAGTGGTGGAAATTCTTGCGAAGAGGTGGTTGGCAATGTCTACAGTAGTGAGGCTGGCTCTCATGAACGGTCTACTAGTTAAGGCATATTGAAAGGACTGGCCGACTGCGGATCGAAGACAGTATCGATCGCATGAGTATGTCGTGGGATCGGCGATGCCGACTAAGTCGGTCAGATTCAGAAACTATCGATGTTTCTGCTAATGCCACCGCCACGGAAAATTTGCGAAAATTTGCGAAAAGCGGTAGATCTCGTGATGATACTTCATGCTCTGCTTCGTCTACATGCGCCGAGACTCCGAAGACGGAAGGATTGCCTACTCTCTATCGCAACAGATCTCGAGTCGTTCAACAACTTCACGACCAACCGAGTATAGTCACCCCAAGTGGTCCCGAGTAAGAATGTTCAAAGACGCCGCAATGTCGCCGGTACTCTGTTTCCACTGCATGTCCTGAGCATACCATCCACCTTGAATGTTCGCCAAGACGTCTTCATCCCCATCTCCGCACTCTTCATCGCGCCCATGGTTGTCAGGGCCGATGGCAGCCTTCAACGACAGCTCGCATGTGGTCTGGCGTGAAGATTTGCCTTCGATGACTATGTAGATGATACCTGAATCCATCGACCAAGTAGAATAGGTAGCACGACCGGGAAGACCGGTTCGTTTTAGACAAAACTCGCGGGACAGGTGACCACAGTTGCGTCGATCGAGCTCCAACCTGGCACTCCTTCATTGTACCTCAACCGAACCGCCTTCACCCTCTATGACCACGTTTGTATCCATCTTTTTCCAACTGTATAACGACAAGCGGACCGCAGCGTTGTAGCCAAACGCAGTATTCGCCGCCCCCGACACGAGGGACCATCCGACGATTGACGTCAGAACCGCTAGCCATATTAAGGGACCAAACTCTCCGCACGACCACCCTTCATTATTGCCTGCAGTGAGTGCAGCATGTCGCCCACCTCTTCAATCCAGTACGCCATTATTCAATCTAGCGCAACCCGTGCTTGATAAGGCTTTGGACTATTCGCGAAAGCGGTCGGCCCACCTTCGCTTTCCTGCGTACGACCCGAGCTCCGGTGCGACATCACAACCCGGCCCCGAACCCCCAGTAAAGCGCTGCAAACGCCCTCTCTCGTGGCCTTATATCACCAACGACCTTGAAAATCCATCTCCGCCTGCCTCACTTCCCCCGAGCGCGCACCAGCCGCCCTCGTCCCTATTATTCCCATCCCGCCGCGGACCAAACCCCCTGCGTCCACCCCTCCCGCCGCGCTTCTCCAGCTCGGAGGCGGCTGTGAGGATGCTTAGCAAGACACACGAAGATGAGAGTGTCATAAAGACGGTCACATTAGCCCGCGGCACCTTCAGCGGACAAAGCCCCCCGGGGATCGGCCCGTCGAGTGCTGCGAGGAGCACAACGGATCGGTCGAGCTTCGGAAGCATATCGAAGTCCTCCTCGTCGCCGGAGACTGGAGATGGCGCGCGGACACTTACTCAGATCGGGATACTAGAGTTGATGGAACAGGATACGAGACCGACCTTCGTGGTGGATTTGGCCGAAGCGAGGAACTACAATTCGGGTCCGCTGCACGTCATTTGGGCAAACTCGGCCTTATCAAGAGGTTGCCCGGGACTGCTGGAAGCCGTTTCGGGCGAGCTACGAGAATCGTCAAATGGCAGCGATTTACCTCACCCAAAAGACTTCGGGCAGTTCAAATCATGGACGCTGTCGGCTGTGATGATCGGGGATGGTCTGGATCCTCTGCAGCCAACCATCTATTTCAAAGACATGACATGGTCGTGCTCGACGATTCGGAAACGGTTGCGTGTTGTGAGCGCGCTCAAGGTCTTACCGAGGATACAGTCCAGAGCAGCATCAGCAAGAGTATCGCCAGCGATCGGGCATCATTCTCGTCCTTTTATGGAGCCTCTTCGGAGCATTTCTTCCGCCACCAACTTAACCACCGTCCTCCAATCCGCCGAAGAGCCCCAAGACTACTTCGGTGGTGCAGGCTCTCTAGCAGCTACCGTATGCCTTTCACCACCTCCCTCCGAACCAAAAACATCCTCCCCCCACGAAATACCTAGCTCTATAATCGCCTCGGAGCCTACTTCACAACCTCACTCAACCGCGACCGAAATCTCGAAAAGCCCTCGATCTCCCAGAACGCCTGGTTCCGACAACATACACCCTATCAGGACACTAAAAAACCAGATATCCTCTATCTTCGAGACCCACCCCTCCTTAACGAATGAGTGCGTACTAAGTGCCGCTGCCTCTGCCGATATTGACTCCTTTACTAGCCCCTCGTATGGGACCTTCGGTGCGAACCTCCCCTCCGGTAATCGAGACGATACGAGTGCTCTACAAGACGAAGACAACATTGGCGATATCGGCTTCTTCGACTGGACTCGACTGTCCCCGACAGTGTCACTGCCCACACATATCCAGTTCGCACGCGATCGGGACTGGGCATCCACCAGCCTCGGTCCGATGGACTTTTGGCCACCGGACTTAAGGCAGATGTGCAATCTTATCATGGCAAGCCCTCATCCCGCCGCAATGTATTGGGGAGAAGACCTTGTCGCGATTTATAACGAAGCATACGTCCTACTTGCCGGCCAGAAACACCCGGAATTGATGGGCCAGAGCTATAAAGCCGCCTGGGTCGAGATTTGGGACGAGGTCAAGGATGTTTTCCACAGCGCTCGAGACACCGGGCAAGCGACAATGAAGGACGATGATTGTCTATTTATCATGCGGAATAGCTTTCTAGAGGAGACTTACTTCTCTTGGTCGATCATCCCCATGGTTGGTAGCGATGGGACTGTGACCGGTCTTTACAACCCGGCGTTTGAAAAAACCAGACGAAAAATCGCTGAACGACGCATGTTCACGCTTCGGGAAGTTGGTGAGCGAACGGCGACAGCGAGGGATGTCAAGTCCTTCTGGGGACTGGTTACGGAAGCGCTTGCCACAAACGAACGAGACACGCCATTCGCACTCCTCTACTCCGTTAGCGACGAATCCGATCGAGAGAGTAGTAGCATCCACTCCAACAGCGCCATGGAAGACAAACATTGCTTTCTTGAAGGCGCACTTGGCGTACCAGACGGACATCCGTGCGCTCCGAAACAAATCGAGTTGAAGAGCGGAATGGAGGGGTTTGGGCCATTCTTCCGTGAATGCATGAACACCGACAAGCCTGCTCTACTACACATTGCCTGGGATACGTCGGTGAAGAATGGCGATGGCGCTGAAATTGGCGAAGAGCGGTTTGGAGAAATTCCGGCGGCAACGATGGAAGGGATTCAATGGAGAGGATTTGGCGATCCCTGCCGGTCGGTGGTGGTGTGTCCTGTGCATCCGACGACTGGCGAACTGATCTTGGGCTACCTTGTGCTCGGGGTCAATCCTCGTCGACCGTTCGACGATGATTATAGCCTATTCCTACAGCTTTTGAGTCGACAATTGGCCACTTCTCTGGCTTCGGTTGTCCTTTTCGAAGAAGAGATCAGAAGAGGGAAAAAGGCAGCAAAAATTGCCGCGTTGGATCACATCGAGCTATCCCAACAACTTGCTGCTCGGACACAAGAAGCAAGGGATATCGAGACGAGGTTCACGCGCATGGCGGAGTTCAGTCCTGTGGGACTTTTCATCGCGAACTCCAATGGGAACGTCGTTTACTGCAACGACGCCTGGTTTGAGATCACCAAGGTTCCGAAAGAGGAGGATTGCTTTGATAAGTGGATGGATTCCGTCAAAGAGGAGGACCAGGAACGAATCCGGGGATTATGGAAGCAGCTGGTCGAGAACAAGACGGCTGTCACTGCCGAGTTTCGATTCAAAGCGCCCTGGCAGGACCAGAAGGGCAACACGACGGACGGCACTTGGGTACTATTCAGCGCGTACCCCGAACGATATGCCGCGGATTGCGTGGGATATCCGGCTGGAAGCTTGAAGAGCATCTTCGGTGTGATAACCAACATCAGCCAGCAGAAATGGGCGGAAGATTTCCAGAAGCGCAAGATGGAGGAGGCCGTCGAGCTGAAACGGCAACAGGAGAACTTCATCGACGTGACCAGTCATGAGATGAGGAACCCGCTAAGTGCGATCCTGCAATGCGCCGACGAAATCCAATCAACCTTACATGGTTTCATCGAGCAGGAAGACCGCGTGATGGACAAGCATGTTGTGCAGGACAACATCGATGCGGCGGAGACGATCGCACTTTGCGCCATGCACCAGAAGAGAATTGTGGACGATATCTTGACGTTCTCCCGATTGGACTCTGGATTGCTCATCGTGACTCCTATCGACGTCCAACCGTTAACCATCGCTCAGAAAGCGGTCAAGATGTTCGAAGGCCAGCTACAGAACGCCGACATCCACATGAACTTCATCATCGATCCATCGTACCACAAACTGGGCATCGACTGGGTTAAAATGGACCCCAGCCGCGTCCTCCAAATCTTCATCAACCTCATCACCAACGCCATCAAATTCACATCCGAAGGCCCCCAACGCACCATCACCCTCACCATCGCCGCCACCACCGAGCCGACGCGCGACCGCGGCCGGGAGGTGCCGTCCAAATCCTCCCCTGACTTGCCCACCTGGGTCGATTACTTCCCGACCCGCTCCCAGCGGCCTGACATCACCGACAGCAGCCCGGACTGGGGCACTGGCGCGCCCGTGTACATCCACTTCGCCGTGCAGGACACCGGAAAAGGCCTCACGGAAAACGAGAAGAAGATGCTATTCCTCCGCTTCAGCCAGGCCAGTCCGCGCACGCACGTGCAGTACGGCGGGTCGGGCCTGGGACTCTTCATCTCCCGCGAGCTGACCGAGCTACAGGGCGGCGAGATCGGCGTCGCGAGCGAGGCGGGCAAGGGTAGCACGTTCGCGTTCTACATCAAGGCGCGGCGCTGTGAGAACGCGGTTGAGGAGATGGTCGTTCCGGTGCCGCTGGCGGTCGATCGGGAGGGTAGCCAGTCGAGGGCGGGGAGTCGCGGGCCAGATAGCGGGTCGACGTCGAGAGTGCGGCTGGATGGACTGTCACCCGCGCGGGAGCCGGCGTCGAGGAAGAGCTGGCACGTGCTGATCGTGGAAGATAACCTGGTCAATCAGCGGGTACTGGTTAAGCAGTTGCGAAACAAAGGGCTGGCGATCTCCACGGCGAACCATGGTGGCGAGGGGCTCGAGGTGCTGAAGAAGAGTAAACTTTGGCACAGAAATCGGACGAAGTCCGAGCGGGAAGCGCCGCATATTGATGTGGTGCTCATGGATCAGGAGATGCCGGTCATGGACGGGTTAGAGGCCACGAAAGCGATTCGAGAGTTGGAAAGGAAAGGGGAGCTGCTCGGACATGTGCCGATCATTGCGGTAACGGCAAATGCGAGGAGCGAACAGGTGAAGGCTTTGTTGGATGCGGGATCAGTGAGTCTCCCTTCTTGATACATGGTCGTGTTGCAGTTACTAACCCAAGCGTAGGACGATGTCGTCTCCAAGCCATTCCGGATTCCGGAACTCATACCGAAGATTGAGGAGCTGGCCGACAAGTTTACGAGGGGGGTTTGATTTGGCGCTGCAATCTCATTTATTGGCATCTAAACCATTGGCAAACGAAACATCACGTTGGTTTTGGTCATGTCTTTCCTCGGGTATACATCTACAAGTATGCATATGGACGGCGTTATTGGGCTTCTGATACCAGAACAAGATCACGGCGGAATGGAATCTCGGCACGCATCCCGTGCATCTAGCGGATATTTTGTCGGCATTGCCGATTACGGACCCGGCGTACAGGTCTTGGTTATGAACACGATTAGACGAGAATAGATATCCTGAGTGGCATACCCTTTATCTAGGCAGCGTTCCTGCATTCAAAGAGAGAAACTTAGAACCATGTAGCTCCTTTCAGGACAAAGGTCACTCCCCACCAATCAAACATCGTCATCGATTGAACATACGCTCATCCTGTAGAGGTAAATGTTTTGTCTGTGCCCTCAATGATTCCTCTCCACAATCTCCCTCGCAAATTGCGCAAACGTTACCCCCTCATCCACCTCCTCCTCCAAATTCGGCTGCGTAAACACCGCCAACGTATTCCTCGCCACCCTCGCCATCCCCTCCCCTCCCGCCCCCTTCCCCAGCGCCGCCCCCCTCACAAAATGCGGCACCGCTCGAAACTTCCCCTTCGTGATCCGCTCCAGCGCCTCGCCCGTCTGGAACGCCAGACAATCGCGCGGGATTCCGACTTTTGTCGTCTGCCCCGTGCGAGAGCGGATGTACAGCCCCGCGCGGGGGTCGGGGGAAGCGGGAAGTTCAGGGAGGACGGGAACGGCGCTGCTGGGGGAGAGGGTGGGTGGGCTGGCGGATTCGTCGATGAACATGGCGGAGGTGAGGCCGGTGAGGCAGCCATGGTCGAGGTGGGTGGCGCACCAGTCGTCTTCGTCGTTGCCTGTGACGTCTCCGGTGTTCGCACCGCTGGAAGATGAAGGAGGGAAGTAGTGCAGTAACCGTGCCTTGGTGCTAACGCTCGTTTTCACGACGTGCGCCAGGTATCCCTTTTTATACCCATCGATCTTCGCTTCGGCATATTGGTCACAAGCGCGGGCGACCAGCACGGCGACGTCGATAATCAAGTCGCACAGTTCGTGAAAGGTCGCCTCGAAAGCTTCGAGGATTGCTTCCGATGGCCAGACATTTGGCGCGGTGTACTCGGGGAACCCTGGGAATTTCTTCTCCAGATCAGCGCGCGCAGTATCGAAGCCGGAAGCACAGTTCACGTAGTAGGATCCCTTCAGCGTGTCATATTTGCCGTCTTTGAGCGTCTCCTTTCCGCAGGACCAGCCGACGAGATAGTGGGATTGTGGGGATTCAAGCTTCGCTAGGGTACCGTCAGTTCACAATTATGGTTCATCAATTTAGTATTTATTTGTCTAAACTCACACAATTCTTCGGCTGGTAAATTCGCCAAATATGAAGCGTACGACAGCAACTTCGCCCGCAACTCCGCAAATTTCGTCGGAAGATGTTTTACCACGATAATCCCTAACGATGAGGGCCCAAAGGCATCCTCAAGGCTATCGAAAGACACAACCCCTACATGACCACAACTAATTAACCATCATGATCAGTTTCCTCATCAGGAGATCGGAGTTAGCGATGAGGCGCCCTACCTTGCTCGAGCTCCGAGAGGCTCACGGCCACTGCCTGCTGTGCTGAGTCCTGCATGGCTGAAGGCTACTGGTAACGTCGGCGATTGTGATTTGATGGCGAGAGAGAAATGCGACCCAGAGTCATTAACATTATTACGAGGCCTGACGCGTTTCCGGTGCGATCAAGTGTGCGGGGCAATGGAATCGGCATGCTGATGACGCGGCGGTGGTGATGCCTCCGAAAGCCGACGACATGGATGATACGGCCGCAGCCACCACTAGTATAGCCTCCATCGGGATGTGGAAGAGCTGTCCTTTTCTTTTCAGGACATAATATAGCTGTGAGGATAAGCGGACCTATAGTCTTTTTCTCTTTTATTCCGGGGTTGCCTTTTATTTCACCATCGAGTCTACTCTGCAAATGCGTAATCATACCGCGTCAGCTCCTACTCCCTCATAGAGTTGAGCGACCATATATCCCCAGCCATGGAGAAGTCTACGCCCACCGAATCCCGCAATCCGGATCATTTTATCCTAGACGATCATGATTCTGACTACGAGTCACACTATTCACCGATGTTGACCCCACAGAGCAGTCAGTTAGGGGAAGTTCCCGACCTCCCTCCTTCATATGAACAGGCACAGGCAGAGTTGGAGCAACAGGCTTCGAATCTACAAGTGTATCGAGTGGTGCTTCAAGATGGATCTCAACACGCAGCCCGTGGAGAACATGATCCTTCGAATGAACATCTCCATGTCGCAAACGGTGTAAGAAGCGGCACGACAGCGCCGATTCCGGTGCTATCAGGTCCCCAAAGGGACAGCACAGCGGCTCCAATTCCCGCGGCTGGGAACCACAGCCCAGAGAACCCGCAGGGACAAGGAGATGTTAGACCTCCTGCTAGCCTTCTGGATACCGCATTGTCTTTCGCTCAGCACACCCCAAGCGAGGATACACGTTTCGCCCCGAGGCTTTCTCAACCGGTCGTTATACCGCAACTCATTCTCCCTCACACTTCCACCTCTGATAATGGAGGCTTACCTACCTTTGCACGCGCATACTCCAAACCTCTCCACGCTCACGATATCTCCCCTCAAGACTTTGTTGCATTCCTGGATGGCCTAAATGCACTTGCAAAGGCGCCTATCAATGGCGAGGTGGTTCGAGACTTCCTCTATAGGGCCAATACGATGTTCTTCGTACCCCGTGGATTGCACGTCCGTATCTCTGCGCTTGGCGAGCTCATCGCATTGTTGAATAGAGGTTCAGGGGCTCGAGGAAATGTTGATGAGTTGATGGCAAAGCTCATGCAGGAGGAGGAGGATATCCGAGCTTCCCTTACACCTGGTGCGGACGGGACAGGATCTGCCGATGGCATTACCAACGCCGTAAAGCTGTCGAGAACCCTCGAGCCGCTTGCTGCGACGCTGCTCTTTGAAGTCCCAGAAGCGGGGGCTGCAGCTGTTGCGCTCAGGGCGATGATTGATAGGATGGGTACTCTGAGCTTAGGAAACGAAGCCGCAAGCCCGAACGGAGGGAATGCATCCCGAGAGGAGCGACCGGTCACAGTCCATGAACTGTCCAATGACGCAGCGTCAGAGAATACCGGTTTACTATTGGACATCGACCGTCCTTCATCCCCGGTACCAAGCTACCACACAATTCCGACTGAGATGTCTGCTCAGGACTTCTCTACACAACGCCAGCCGCCCTCAGACGAGAAACGACCCATGCCCAACGCCCGCACACAGTCCTGGCAGGAATGGGGCGAAGATATCGGCAAGCGGTGGGGCGACTGGGGCCAAGATGTCGGCAAACGGTGGGGGACGTGGGGTGAGAATTTCGGCGCGAGGGCCGAGTACTTCGGTGACGATATCGGGCGACGAGCGGAGAAATGGGGCGAGGGTGTCGAGAATAAGTTCGCGGGTCCATCTAAGAGAGGGTGCTACGGGAAAGAGAAGGGGAGAGCCGGCTCAGTGCCGTTCGGATCACCGTTCGGCCCAGGTCATGGACCCTTTGCACGTGGTGGACCCTTTCCACACGGTGGTGGACCCTTTCCACACGGTGGTGGACCCTTTACACGCAGTGATGGCCCATTTGGACGACCACATGGGCAGGGTGGGTGTGGTTCTCGTCCATGGAGTGGTGCCGGATATGGAGGAAGAGCTTTTGGAGGTCGACGGGGCAGCTGGGGTGGTCAAGGGCGAAGGCGAGGATGGAACCAGCATGACCGCGATGGCGACGATTCCGGAGATGAATCCGATTCATCCAGCGCATCCAGCTCCAGCTCCTCCTCGGATGGTTCCTCGCGTCGTGATGGTCGCCGAAGCGGTGAGCAACGGGGTCGTCGCAGCTATCATCCTGATCGCGGTGCTGTTCGTGGTGATCATAACCCTCTTGCGTCCCACCCTGCATCGTCTCCCATGCCTGGCGCATTCCCTCCTCATCCGCCTCCGCCACCCATGCCCGCAACGCCAGCTGTGCCTTCATTGCCGGCGCTGCCTTTTGGGCTCACTCGACCGCCCATGCCAGGCTCATTCCCAGCCCCGCCACAACCCCCCTCCCCCCACGGACACGGCCGCCGTGGCCGTCGACGTGACCGCAAGCACAAAGATGCCACTTCCAAATACACCGAGAGGATCACCGCGATTGAAGAAGCCGCCGCCGCCGCACTTGCGGCTGGGATCCCCGACTCGGAAATATATGCGGAGCGCACTAAGGCACTGGAGAAAGCGGCATTGAGGCTCAATAAGCGGATGCGGAAAGAGGTGGGCCATTCGGAAAAGAAGGCGCTGAAAGAGGTGTGGAAGGCGAGGGTGCAAGGGTTGACGAGGGAGGATAAAAAGCGGATGAAGCAGCTATGGAGGGAGCATATGGGGCGGGGGTGGCGGCCGAGGGGGGTTGATGCACGTGATGAAATGGAGGAGATGTGGAAGATTTGGGAGAGAGTGAGGGATGGGGTGGATGGGACGGAGGGGCAGACGCAAGGTATTGAGATTGGGGCGAGGAGCGGTGGTGAACGGGGATCACAAGTGACGCAGGAGGTGGGGATTACTGGAGTCCAGACGGATAAGGGAGTTCATAGGGAAGATAAGGAGTTGATGTGGGTTGTGGTTGAAAACTTGGGGGGTATGTGAGTTAAGGTTGGGGTGGTGATTAATGTCGGAGGGTCCTAACTGATCTTGTACCAACTCAACTTAACTATAAAGAATTTATGAATATCAGCTTAATTAACCGCGACCGTCTTTACTGTGCTGATACGATGGATCTTACCTTCGTCCAATATAAAATATTGCAAATATTGCGGATTACGGATTACCAAGGCTGGTTTTCTTAGGGGCAATTTTCCGTTTTCCTAACCCTAATGCTTTCTAGATATGTAGCTGCAATCCGCGAGAGCGGAAGTAGTGGTTCCCAGCTGTGAACAACAATTGAGGACAAAAATAGGGCTAAAGCCGGCAATCCGCCGTAGCGCTAGCGTGGTTTTCTAAAAGAGAGCTGAGGTTTTCCCTACGGGGGATTTTGTCTATAGAAGCGATACAGCCTGCATGGACTAGAGAAGATTGTATCACTAGATAGGACTGTATCAGGCGCTAAATAGACGAAATAATATATGTAGATGCATTTATCATCCAAAGTCTCATTTAAATAGTGCTCCATACTTCATAGTGATCTGAATTTAGTTTGAATGCTCAGGGGTGCTCAGGCGGAGATTGGTATGACTGAAGAAGCACACGGCGCCTCGCAAAAGGACGTCACCAATCCGATTCAGAGCCCGTCGAAAACCTATCATTTCTCAAGTCTGAATACATCCTCGTATCCAGTGACAACATTTAATCAGCGGAAGAAACCATTGAGGAGTGAGATAGGAGGGGTTCCGCACTGCCCCCACTGAGTTTAGTGGTACCCCTATAGATGGGAAGCCGATGGTATGTAGTTTCTCTAGACATTCAGGGCATGTGAAGAAGTTAAGAATGTTATATCAAAGTTCCGGAATGCAGCACCTGATCCACACAAACGTACAGGTGAATGGTCATGTTGTGGTCAAATTCACTCCATTGACATATGAATTGTGATATTCTCTTCTTCTTTCACCTACCTCTCCCACTAACTTCTTTTGTCCACAGCAAATAAATCCACTCATCATCTCTCTGGGCGGACATCCATAACTCCCAATCATGATGCTTGGATTCATTTTCCCAATACTCATGTGCATCAACTCCACCCTCGAAACTCAAGACACTGGCACGGCGAGAACTGAAAGGAAAAAGGAAGGAAGAAGGCTACAAAACAGAATGGGAGCCAGAGACTTGGACCAGGTACAATGGTGGAGTAAGTAGCAGCAATTTCTCGACACTGGATTTCAGTAACGGTGTTTAAAGGGCAGCTTTATGAAATATGTCAGAGCATCCCATGATGAAATGTTGGGGTAAACAAAGTTGAATGGAACAACCTCATTCACCTTTCCTATTATATGCCTACTGATGTATAAATGTACTCTTCCTTGAAGGCGAGTCCGACTTCAGTTTCTGTTTGTTCCCAAAGATGGGATATCACTGGATGTATGTGGTACATTCTCAGCATTGGTTTATGTGTTGGTCTGGCAGGTGTTACCAGACCTTCCTAACACTACTGTATGAGTAATTATATGAAGCTTGCAACTGGATCCATGTTCTTGATTTCTATTTCTCCTTCTTAGATGCTGATATTTGAGTTCCCTTGTGCAACATCCCCCTTCAAACCTCTGGCTGACCCCTGACACACTCTAACTTGAAACGTACAAGGACAGCCTGCATTTGCCCTTAAAATTCATCATGAGTTCTCTCCCTAGCCTAGCGTCAACACTCTTTAACGTAAGACTGAACGGGGTGGAGGCGGAACTGAATCGACTGAAGAATGCTGCCAAACAAAGTGAGAACTGATGAACTCATATCGTAACTCCATTGCGAAACTAACGAATAAGATGAGAAAAACCGGGCCAAGAATCAGGAAGTACACAAAGTCTATTGCCTGGAACGGCTTGCTCAATATGTCTACGACTGCACCCGCTTTGTGATAGGTCCATGGGAAAATAGTGGACACGCTGGAAAGTACTGGTTCTTAATTCTTTGTCTACCATCTTGATACCGATTGGTATCTGGCTTTCCAAAAACTCAATGGAATTTCCTCCCTTCCGTCCGGATTCAAAACCAAATTTGATAACCTCAAAAATTAGCCCAACTTCTTCTTGGGAAACCATATTGAAGATCATGTGGAAGGACTACATATGCTCTTCCCCACTTGGTATCCGATTGACATCCTCGGCGAAGGCGAGCTCAAGCATCCTCTTTCCCGAGTGCCGCCTGCAAAGCCGCTTCTGTTGATACATAGACTGAAGCACTGCGGAAAACCGTATGCCACTGTGAATGCCTCTGCTAGCTCAGGGGTCCACATGTCTTATGGCGCCCACAATATAGCAATGGATAACTAGGAGGGCGAAAAGGCATGATCCGAAGAGATAGAAATCTTCCTCAAAGTTGAATCTTGAGATATTGGTTTGGTGTGATTGACTGGCTTGGGATACCATACTGAGATGGGGATTCTCGCATGAGTTATTCGTTGAAAGGATGCCAAGAACTCCTTTGATGGGCCAAAGTATATGGATATTGAAAGCAAACGACTCTTGACAAAGGTCCATATTAGGAATTGAAATAAATCAAGTGCGATTGACAACTCCCAACTCACTATTTGCAGTGGGATACGTAATTGGCTTCCGTTTTTTGCAACTCCAGAAACTCTCAGAGCACAGCCTCTTTCCGGGACTTGGCGTAAGCTACTATATACATACGTATCGATTCTTAGTGATCGGTATGCCACGGTATCGTTTCAGCACCTACATCTTTGCAAAATGGGTGCCCTATCGATCATGAACATCACATGGCAATACCAACGAGAAAAAAAAGTATATGCATTAACCGCTAAATGGGGTATCTCTTATCGAATCACTGTCAACTGCCTTCATCTTACGAGTTTGCGTATAAATTTTCTCACGACTGACCGACGTTCTCTCATTGCATCCTTCTTATCTACCATCTCGGCCGCCTCCGCTTCCTCTGTCCGTCTCATGTCGTCTGCGAACTCTCCTGTCAAAAAGTTAGTCGATATCATTCCATCCTGATCATTAGAGAGTACCTTTCGGATGATCAAGAGATAATAGTTGACCCTCAAGCCGCTGGCATTGGTCAGAGGATGGCCCAAGACGAACCTGATAGCCAGCAAGAGCACGCGTATACATCGTTTTAGCCTTATGTACCTCCCCTTTGGCTGCAAAGAGATCGCCGAGATTCCATATAGTGTCAAGGGCTGGTCGGTATCTCGGAAGGGTCTCAGCGTCCAGTGTCTCCTCGAATCCTTGCAGCGCTCGCATGTACATCTCTTCTGATTCCTTTAGGTTCCCTTGGTCAGAGTAGAGGAGACCCAGGTTGTTGACCGTGTCGAGCGTCGAAGTGTGCTTCGGTCCAAGTACCTCCTCGTATCCTTGCAGCGCCCGCATGTACATTTCTTCTGCCTCCTTTAGCTTCCCTTGGTCAGAGTAGAGGAGACCCAGGTTGTTGACCGTGTCGAGCGTCGAAGTGTG
>NW_022985072.1:356163-480752 GCF_010015585.1 Eremomyces bilateralis CBS 781.70
GTGTAATGCCCACTCCATCCCGCCATTTGCGCCTTTCAGTATCGATGAACAGCCAGCAGCATGCGCCAGAAGCCGTCGCTGCGTAATCCACCACCAATCACTTAAAGTTCCAGGAACATGTGACCCAATACATTTCAGCGCGAATCTCACCATCTCCTTACTCCCGTCTAGATTTAGAACGTGCCGAGTCCACGAGTATACACAGCTGTGCATACTGTACCCTTGAGACTCTACCATCTCCTGCGAAGTCGAGTTTGCTTCCACAAGCCCGTAGTTACATAATAGCCGAACTGCGTCGTCGAAATTTACTCGATCTTCGGTAAGCTCGCGAACCCACTCCGGATCACCTAAATCGCCGTGGCAAAGAAGTTCGAACCAGAGGTCTTGATTGTCGAAGTACGCCCACAGTTGTAGGAGCTGGGCCGAAAGTCGGTTCTGTTTTTGAACATGCTTGAAGGAGATGTCCCATGTGGAGTAGAGTGTTCGATCTTCGTATGAGCTGAGCTCCGGACTTCTCTTTTGTAGTTTTAACCATGATTCCGTATATAGACGAAGATACTCCGCCAAACTGGTCGTCATTTGTTCAAGGTATGCTCCAGCTGTTGCAAGTGCAAGAGGGAGTCCGTCTAACTCGTTCACAAGCTTAACTGCGTCGGGATCTGTCGGTTAAGTTAGAATAATTTCTATAAGTCAAGAAATTTCCTACCTCTTATCAAGCCTTCGCGTTTTGATGTATTCGACAGTATTTCAAGACAATCCTGCATATTCTCTAGCTTTCGGACTGGGATACGATGGCCAATAGTGACCCGAGACGACCGCGTAGTGATAATAACTGATCCTTGATGTGATTCGGGCAGGTACTTCCGGATATCCAATGCCGCGGCATCCGTGTTACCCGCTACTTTTGGATTGTCATAGTTGTCATAGACGACCAGCCATCTTGTGTTCTTGGGGAGACTCAACCACCCTTTGACGGCCTCTACCACCTCCCCCAAGCTCCCTTTCAAATCCACACCACTAAGACGTTGAGCAGACGGATGTTCTTGTAGTATCCTCCTAGCTGCATTGCCAAAGCTCTGCCTTAGAGAATCCTCATCTTTGGCGTTGAGCCAGAGCACTGCCGAGTAGCTATCTCGATAACGCTTCGTATATTCAACCGTCAGTTGTGTCTTACCGATTCCTCCCAACCCGTGAAGAACAGTGATGCGACGGCTGCCATCGCTACTGAGTGTTTGTTGTATTTCCTTAAGCTCTGACTTTCGCGCAACAAAGCGCTCCGTCTCCGAGGCATCAGCGAGACTAAAGCCGACGGAAAAGTCTTCGAAATGGTCACCTAATCCTGTCAACGCTTTCCTAATCCCTATATTCACTGAAGTAATTAGAAAAGAACTAGGAGGATGACCTACCCGTCGATGCTCTTTCAATCTCGAAATGGAGCCGCCGGAGTGCATTGTCTCCCCCTTCGCCATAGATCAGAGGCATATGTGCGCCAAAAATACCCAGCAATGAGTAGGCCTTGTCTTCCACTTCTGTAGTCTCGCGATCTTCGGCCCACGACAGTCGTTCTGCTACGCCATATTGAGATAGAGCGCCTCCTCGAAGAGCAGTTGCAGGAATTCCGGTAATTTCGCGAATCTGCCGCTCGAGAAATTTCTTACTTCCTAACAATACTCGGTCTTTAGAGAAAAACTCGACCGACTCAGGAGCGATCAGCTCCTGAAGCGCCCAGCCTCTCCGGAACCATCGGCTCTTCCGAAAATCCGTCTCCCAACGTTGTGAATGCGGGTTGTTTGCGCCAGAGGCTGATCCCGAAACATCCGACAGATAGACGTAGCATCGTGTCGCATTATGATACCACCGAAACATAGAGTTGATAGCCTTCGATAGCTCGGTGCTGTTTGACTTGTCGATGCAGCAAGTATCTACCCAGAAGTACTCCAAGCCATCGCGAGCGGTCTGCTCTCCACAAAATTCAATCTTATTATACCCAACTGTGTGCTTTCGCATCCCTTTTCTAAATTCTTCGAATGTGACCTCCTCGCCACGGATCCATGTATGCGAGAGGATGGCGTATTTTCGAGGGATATCGTCGTCAACCAGGTCGTCTGTTAGGCTTAGTTCCCCACTACCACTGCGCTTCAATAGACGCATGGTTTTTGCTTGAATCGGGAAGTATTCCACTAAATCAGTTTCTCGATAGACACAAACATCGTTTCTTGTCAAGAAGCAAATGAAACATGATTGGAACGTGGTTGTAGACTGGGAAATTTCTGGTTCACGTGATGCAATTTGTATCCATACACCAGTTTGGAAAACATTTAGGTACCGGCAGGAACAATTGTCGCACGTGATGTGCTAAAATAGTTGGGACTTGGGAGTGAGGTGCTGTTGTTACAGCAGCGAAGTTGTTGTATTGTGTAAGTTGTGTGTAAGTTGTGTGTTCTAGCTGAATGCCTGGTCCCCCGGCCCTACAGATATACGAGAGTCACGGCAAGATTATTAATGCAGTTTGTAGCCTTGGACTCCTAGAGCTCATGCCTTGGCCTGCGACAACAATACTGCGGAGTACCGATCACTAAGAATCGATACATATAGTTTACGCCAAGATCTGCAAGGAGGTTGTACTCTGAAAGTTCCTGGAGCTCAGGAGCTGCCAAAACCGGAAGCTAATTTCGCGTAGCTATCTGTAATTAGTGCATATTTAGTCACACTTCTGAGTCTGGCTCCTCCCTTGTTCCCAAGACTGATATACACTAGACCTGCCAGAATGTGGTACAATAATACCTCACCCTGGCTTTGATCGGCTCATTGTCTAGCTCGCCAGCATTGGTTAGCAAGCGGATATTATTAGTAGAAGTCCATTGTTCAGCAAGAGCGCCTTTTTCAGGAAGAAATGGAAAATGTCTTTGTCCATACCTGCCGCTCTATCAATATAAATAGATGGAGTTCAGCACATATCCAAGCTCTTATTTTCTACTCATCAGATCACAAACACTCTACTTCTCTAATCCAACACTCAAACCCGGCACAGACCAATTCGAAACATAGGAATAAAGAATTAGTCCGCTCTCGGTATCTATCATGAATCCTCTCTAGGCTATCTAAACTTCGATAAAGAAGCTGGAGGCAACAACATCTGCAATAAACGAAGAGCTGACTTGCGCCGAGAAGCGACAGCATCCCCAAGGAAGTTAAGACTTCAGCTCTGGTCATCCCGCATCCACATACTCATTCCGTCTTGGTATCAACTCGTAATCCCGCTCAGGAGTCGTTTAGGCTAGTTGGCCCTAAATCCGCAAAAGACATGTATCTGACGGTTCATGGATTGAAGCACAGGGGAAAGCCGGATGTCACGGCGAACATCCCGAGCGCGGAATATCGCACGTTGGAGTGCGTCGGCGTCTACAACCTTGCTCCGGGCAAGTAGGACATGGTATTCTGGCATGAGTGTCGGAAGTACCAAATACCAAGAACTCTTGGTGAGACGAGAGACATGGCTAGAGCGCACAAATTCCATACAGCGTGAAGCCTTTTGATGAATTGACCAGTGGACGGTACGATAGGAATAGAAACTGAAAAAGGTCGCAAGATTATAACAAAGAAGCCATCTGAAATGCAGGTGAATATATGACTAAGCACAATGGCATATGTGGCACATCGCGCCCGCCTTCCCTATGTTTCATGTTTCATCCCAGTGTCAACAACCAAAACATCCCCCCAACATTCTCTCCAGGGTTGTTGTATTGCGCTTCTCCCAAAACATCCGACACTCCCTTTTTCTTGCAAATCCCCTTCTTGAAGCCCTCTTTTGATATTCCCCTTTCTTCAGTGATTGCTCTTTGTTACCGCTTGTGTACCCTGATCTGCTGCATCTGCTGTGATACAGCACCCCGCACTCACTACCAACTGAGTATAAACAAAACACCTCCCCGGGCAACAAGCTCCCATCCTGTCCCAACTTGATTTATACGGAACCATGTCGCTGTCCCAGTTGTACAAACAGTTTCTGGCGTCGCCGAACGCTTCGTTCCTGGCCGATGATGCGTCGTTGTGCTACGTGCCAACGCTGGTCACCATAAACAATGCCACCGCTGTGATCAAGCACTACACTTCGCAAGCAAAGCAGCTCTCCAAGAAGGCAGAGAAGTTCGTCTCGGTCGTCGAGGGAAGCAATGCCCTGAGCATCGACGTCGAGACCACGATTGAGTTCCAGACAGGAGGAGGTGCCTACCTCCCGGGGCTCGATGACAATTTCCTTACCGAGAAAGTCGTGGTTCTGCCATCGGTAGGTTCATTGATTCGCATTCTTTCGACAAATTCCAATTTTCTGACATCGTTACCCCACAGATCCACATTGTCCACTTCGACGAGCAGCAGAAGATACGCCAAATCAGGAAATACTGGGACCAAGGCTCGCTTCTCAAGTCCATCGAAGTCATCGGCGCCCGCGCCCGAAATTGGCCTCTTCGAGATGGTAAAGATCAAGTCCGCCTGATCAGCACCTACGCTGCTGCCTTGACCGGTGGTCCCGGCCCGTCTGCGCCTCCCACTGCGTCCCGACGCACCACCGCGTCTCGCGATTCCGATCACAGGCCCCTGAAATCCCGTTCTCATGCCGGCAGCACGACTAGCGCGACCAACGATCCGCATGCAACTCTGTCGTTGTTCGGTCCGCGCAGTGTAGATGAAGATGAGCGGTCTTTCGGTCCAGGGCCCACTCCCCGCGCGTCTGCCCGCCCTCCCACTCGGGATCTGGAAGCCATACTAGGCGGCAGCGAAGACCCTCCCGCGCAATCGTCCCCTGGCGCATCAGTCCGAAGCCCGTCTCCGCACAAGAGGATGGGTATTGCCCCTAAATCCGGCGCAGGCAAGAACTTCCAGCCGACCCGGCTATTCGAAGAGGAGGAGGCCCCGATAGAGAAGGGCATCAAGACCAATGCCAAGAAATACAACCACTTCGAATTCGGAGAAGGCGAGGAGGTGCACGTAAACCAGGCCGAGCGAGATGCCAAGCATAAGGCCAAGCACGGCAGCCAGTGGGGTTTCGAGGACTTCGCGACGCCGCAGGCCCCCAAGACCAGGGTGCGTCCCAACGAGGAGCGCCACTTCGGCTGGAGCGACGACGAAGAAAAGTCGCCCGTCCGCCGCCCGATCGTCCATCGCGCCCGACCCGATGCCGAAACGCACTTCGAGTTCGTCGACGACGGCACCCCAGGCGCCGAACGACGCATCATCGGCGGCGCCAAGGGCCGTACGGCCAACAATGGTCAGGGACTCTACAAGGACCAGATCCTTGGCGACGACAGCGACACGCCCGTCAAGAACGCGGGTGCCGGCGCCAAGAAAGGCCCGCTCACGTCCATCACGACGAACCCCAACAACGTGGCGCGCACCAAGGACTTCGGCGCGCACTGGGACATGACGGACGAGAGCCCGGAGGTGACGCATACGGGGGAGAACGTCGGCCCGACGGCGCGGAAGAATGTGTCGGAAGACAGGAAGAAGGTCATCAAGGGCCTCGACGCCACCTGGGAGATGACCGACCAGTCTCCCGAGCCGACCCGGCAGATCTACAAGACCGGGGGCGACGGGATGGGTGGGAAGAAGGGAGGACGGAGCTGGGGCATCGGTGATGAGAGCGAAGGGGAGGCTGAGAATGTGAGGGCGGGAGAAAGAAAGGGGAGAGGGGGGAGGGGAAGAGCAGCGGCTCCGGGGGAGCAGTCGACGAAGGACTTCTGGGAGTTCTGAAGTGAGTCGGTAGGGGAGGGAAATTGTTCTCTATGGGTTTCAAAGCGTATCGATGAAGCATTATGATGTATGATGACGGATCGACAGATTGACGACGCGCTTTGAAGCTGTTCCTTTTGTGTCTGATATCCAAGTTGGTAGTCTAGCGGATTCTCAGCTTTAATACTATAAGATACTTCGATTCTGGGATGGTGTCTTGCTGACAGGGGTATCATGCTTTTGCCGTTTCCAATGCCATATTCGTCTTCGTCCCTCCGGTTTCGATCTTCGAGGTTAATATGGTATACTCAATACTCCTCCACCCCCTCCATCTCCCACAACTTCACCGTCCGGTCATACCCACAGCTCGTAATCCACCTCCCATCCGTACTAACATCCACCCCCAACACATTCCCCGCATGTCCACTCAACGTCCTCCCCAACGCCCAATCATCCGCCGAAAAAACCTTCACATTCCGATCGAAACCGCAACTCACGAAGAACGACCCCGCCTTCTTCGGCCGCGGTTCCTCGCCCCCCTTCTCCCCCACCCCCATCGTCAACGGCACCCCGCTCGCCGGCCCGTCCGTCCCCTTGAACACTTTTAGATCTGTCACGCCCCCCGTGTGTGCCCCGATCGCCCCCACCTCCCGCACCGCCCGCAGATCCCAGCACTTCACGAATCCGTCCGCGCTCCCGCTCAGCACGCGGTGTGCGTCCACAGCCCAGTCGAGCGCGTACACCGGCTGGATATGTCCATCCAACAACATAACTGTCCGCCCTGTGCGGAGATCCCAGATGCGGCCGATCGAATCCAGCCCGCCGCTCGCGAGCAGGGATCCGTCGCTGTTGAACGCGACTGTGTACACCTCTCGTGAATGTCCTTCTTGCAGCTGTAGTTCTTGCGTCGTCGTCACGTCCCACAGCCGCCAGGTGGTGTCGTAGCTGGCGGATGCGAGGAAGCGCGAGGACGGGTGGAACTCCACACGGCAGACGCGCGCGGAGTGGCCGGAGAGCGTGCCGATGGGGGTGTCTGACGCGAGGGACCAGAGGTGGATGTTCGCGTCACCAGCGCCGGACGCGAGGGTGAGAGTGTCAAGGGAGGTGTCCGGGTCGGGGTCGGGGACGTTCGGGTTCCACGCGATGCCGCCGATGCGATCCGTATGGCCGCGCAGCACTTTTTTTTCCGACAATGTGTCCCGGTCGAGCACCTTGACGCTGCCGCCCCAGCTCCCAATCGCAATGAGCCGATCGTTTGGCGCGAACTTCGTCACGGCGATCGGCCGGTCCCCGCCGATCTGGCTCCCCACCAGCTCGAACCGCGCCAACTTCTCCTTCAGCTCCCGCCGGTGCCGCACGTGCGTTCGTACCGCTATCCCCGCCTCCACCTTCTGAAACCCCACCCGCCGCGCCGCGCGCGGCAGCGAATATCGCGCGATCTCCCGCCGCACCTTCTGCAGCTCCTCGCTCCCCTCGGTGTAGAACTCTTCCTCCTGCTCCTCTTCTTCCAGCGCCTCCTCCCCCACTAACCCATCCCCCGCTTCCCCCATCACCACATCCCCCTCCTCCCCTAACTCCGCCTCCACCAATAACTCCCTTAGCCGCTCCCGCCGATCTGCCAGCCCCTCGCCGAACAGCGTAATCGGCTCCCCGAGCTCGCGCAGGCGTAGTCGCACGCGCTTGTCATCGGTCGGGACTACGAGCCGCGCGGCAAGGCGCTTGCGGTTGAATTGCTCGAGGAGCGCGGAGGTTTGCACGGTGCCGCCGGCGGTGCTGATGTTGTAGTCGCGGTCGGTGGGGATTTCGGATAGAGAAAGGCCGGGGGGGGAGGGGGGGTCATCTTCGACGAAGGCTTGGCGAGAGGGATGCATGGTGGGTGGGTTGTTGTGAGGGTGGGAGTAGATGAGAGGACGAGTGGTAGAGAAATGGGTGGGGTGGAGTTTAGAGTTTAGACCTTCATTTGAGGTAGAGAACGTTGGTTTGAGTCTTGAGGGGGTTGGAGTCAAGCGATTTCTAGGTTTCTGGGGGTTTAAGAGGTATTGGTGTAATTATGGGAAGCTGAATGGATGTGAATAAGTATTTCCGGATTGTCCATCTGAACTGAACTGAAGAAGTTGGGAACTTTGATGCCAAGAGATATTGTGGCTGACTGTGGCTGATCCCTGTCCTTCCCGTCCCCCAGCCTCCGTTGATGATTGATCACTGTGGGATCGAAGTTCATACCCAGTCATTCACTCATGTGGCTCAACAGTCATGAGTCAACACAGATCATGGGAAAGCAAGTATATTATGATAGACATTACATCTAGGTGCTGTGTATATTCGAGTATTTGAACCCATCCTACTCTGCCATTGGAAATATATACAAGCGGTTGCCAAATACCTACTCATCACGCTCTCCATGACTACCCATCCTAGGCACCCTCGGGGAAGTCCAATTCCCGAACAAGACGATAATCCCAACTCCCAAGCGTTATCCCATTCCATTTTACGATTTCGATCTCCCTCTCCAGGGAGAAGATAGATTCATACCTGCCAATCATCCCTTCTCCTCCAAGAAAGAATACAGGCGACAAAGCCTCGGAACTGATAATTTCCGTTCCGTTCATCAAGTATTAGTGGCAGTATGGTCAGTTTCTGCTATGAGACGCCCTCCTGTACGCGGGATGACTGGCATTGTTCGAAAAGGCTGGCACCAAGCGGAGACACCTACCAGATTGAAAGCGCGCCATCGCGAGGAATTTAATCCTTCGCAATGGTTTAGAGCCTTAATTCGAGGATTGAACTGCATATTAACGGAGTCTAGAACGACACATACCACCTCCATCAATGTGCCATTGGCGATGCAGAGTGCAAGCCGCAAGCCAATGGATGAGATGCCCTTGTCGCCTGTCGGGAGGGCGGCACTAGGTTCCGCATGTATGGGACAGCCCGGACAACCGTCCCTGAGAATCAAAAATCTCACCTGATGAATTGGACGGATTGGGAGTTTCTTTCAAGGGTTGACTGTCAATCGGGACTCAATCCGTTCGATATATCCCGAGCTCTTAAAGGGAGACATCCGCTATTAACTTGTCTCTTCAATCAGGTATATCCCTCCGTGACCCTCGGAATCCAGACGCGATTTTGCCATTTTCACAACTTTGTGACGTGGTAGAAGTATGTCTAAAGAGGATGGGCTCTTGCCCTCCCACATGGCCCTGACCGTGGATTAATGTCAGGATTCTTCGAAGAGCTGTTTCAGTTCCCAAACAAAAAAACATGAAGCAGGAGAGCTCTCCTTCGCTTTCATCCAGAGATTCAATTTCAGGCATCAAGGCATCAAGGCGTCATATTCGTCGGCCGGGGAACAATATGTCACATGACATTAATGTCTTCAGCTGCACCGCCACAACGCCACACATGCAGTGGAGTTCAACGGTTATTATCGCATCGCATTTTCACAAATAATCAAAGTTTCTGGTTTGCCTCGTTGCTCTCTTATCCTTTATTATTATTCTTTCCGCTTCCCTAGTCTTCTCTTCCACTTCTTCATCCTGTCTGATTATGTTCCTAGAAATGTTATGATGTGGTTGGCCTTCTCCTCCACATCCACCACTTCTCCGCCGCGATGAGCCATGAATGGCTGGGAGCCGCCCGGTATCTCCTTTCCACATACCTAACTTCCTCCCCCTCAGGCGTCCTCCGTAATAAACCGTATCGTGTCCTCCTCCGACATATCCTCCGAACCCCTCAACGCCGTTTCATCCAATCCTCCGTTCCCACTCGCCCTCTCGCCGCCACCCCTCCGCTCCCCTACTCCGCCATCCTCCGCCGACGACCACACCACCCTCTCCTCCCATACCCCCTTCGCTCCCCTCAACGCCGCTTCCTCCAATCCGCCACCACCCCTGTCCGCCCTCTCACGAATCCTCCCCCCCTCTCCTTCTGCATCGCCGCCTCCTACTCCGCTAAAAACCACCCCTTCGACCCCCACCGCGACCTCTTCAAATACGACCCCTCCGTCCGCTCCAAACTCAGCACCCTGCGCCCGAGACCTGGAATTCGCCCACAGAGCGGCCAGGACTCGTTTTTCGTGAGCGATGTCGGGGAGACCGGGACGGTAGCATTCGGCGTCGTGGATGGGGTCGGAGGATGGGAGTCTTCGGGCGTCGACCCGGCGCACTTCGCGCATGGGCTATGCGACCATATGGCGATGGGCGCGGCGAGGTATCCGGCGGAGTTTCGCGCCGGTCCGCTGAGGCCGCGGGAGTTGCTGCAGTATGGGTACGACCAGGTGATGTCGACGGACGAGATAGTCGCGGGTGGGAGTACGGCGTGTGTCGCGTCGATTGAACCCAATGGACGGTTGAATGTAGCCAAGTAAGTCTCAACTCCTCCTTTTTCCCAGGTAGCAGCCGACTAACCGTCTTGACAGTCTTGGCGACTCCGGCTTCATCCACCTCGGCCCCAACCACGTCCGCCACTTCTCCAAGCCCCAAACCCACGCCTTCAACACTCCCTACCAACTCTCCAAAATCCCCCCCTTCATGCAACTCCAAATGCGCCTCTTCGGCCCAGCCGAAGCCCACGCCGAAACCCCCGCTGACGCCCACCTCTCCCACCACCAACTCCACCCGGGCGACGTCCTCATCTTCGCCACCGACGGCGTCTGGGATAACCTCAGCCCTGAGGACACGCTGAAGTTGGTCGGGCGGACAATGCAGGCGAACGGGGCGTGGGTGGTCGGCGAGGAGGGGGTGACGATTGGAAACCTGCGCGGCGGACAGGGGACGAAAGATGGGGGAGGAGAGTGTCAGTTGTGCAGCGCGTTGGCGGTGGCAGTAACGCGGGAGGCGAAGGAGGCGAGTCTGAACGGGATGCGGGAGGGGCCGTTTGCGCGGGAGGTGCGGAGGCATTTTCCGGGGGAGCAGTGGATGGGGGGGAAGCCGGATGATATTTGTACGGTGGTGGCGGTGGTGCGGGAGATGGGGGGTTAGATTTGGTAGAATTGCGTGACTCGCGTCATTGCGCTGGAGTTTGGGGTTGGGTTGAATTCAGCGGTTAGAGTGGATTGGCTGGGTTGGGATATCAGGGCAACCTACCCAGAGAGCGGAGTAATACTTGATACCGTAGGAATCGGGATATGGACGCAAGGTCCGTACACGGATTGTTGTGGCGCTCTGGTTGATTCGGGTTTTTGGGTGATCTGAGTGCTCGAACTACTTAGGGTGATAGCCGCAAGACAGCGAATTGAATCACAAGCAACAGTCCACGGCTAGGCCAATCCACAGTTGAAATGCAGCGAATATTCCGACTAACGTCAGTAATGTACAGTAGCATTATCATCCTCGAAAACAGAGGGCTAATTGCCGATTCCGCTCAAAATAGATACTCAAGTAAACCATACGCCATCTTCATATCGAGCATCATCATCCATGGTCATCACTCTTCATCCCCTCCGTCGTCCACCAATCACCCCCTCCAACTCCACCACCATACTCCTCTCCCTCCTCATCCTCTCCCTCTCCACTCCCCTCTCCCCCTCCTCCACCTCCCTCCTCTTTCTCCCCTCTTCCGCCTTCCTCATCCTCTCCTCCCGACTCATACCCACCACACTCACATACTTGCTATCCGCCGGCGTCGCTGCCATCCCCTCGAACACCTCCTCTTCCTTCCCTACCTCCTCCTTTTCTCCCAACAACATCCGCGCCTCCACCATCCCCTCCAACCGCCTTAACGCCTCCCGTGGCCCCTCCCCCTCCACATCTTCCCACTCCACCACCTCCCCGACACTACTCCCATCCGCGCTCCCACCACTCACGCACCGACTCGGCGCATCCGACGCGGCCGACGACGACGCGAAGTCCGACTCGACTGCTGTCACGCCAGATAAGCTTACTCGGTACCGCGCGCGGTGGCCAGGGTCGAGGCCGGGGATCAGCCCGCGGTCGGGGACACTGCCGAGGCTCCAGCGCTGGCTAGGGTTGGTCATGGTGCTGCGGCGCCGGAGGTTGCGGTCCATGGCGGATTGCGGGGCGGGGATGGTCGACGCGGGGGAATTGCCGGGATTCGTGGACGAAGGGGGCGAGATGGTGGGGTTAATGGTGGTCGGCACGCCGAGGCTGACGACGCGGGTTGGGCGGCGGGGACAGCGGAGGGAGGAGGTGCTGCGGAGGGAAGAGGCGCGGCGGATGGAGGGGGGGGAGAGGCGGTCGACGTAGTCTTTGAGGGATTGGGTGGCGGCGGTGGTGAGGGATTGGAGGTCTGCGAGGTCGGAGTGGAGGTGTTGGAAGTGGGAGAGGAGGGTGAGGGCTGTGGAAAGGGTGGGGTCGGTGGGGTGGGTGGATGTGGAGGGCGAGGTTGGGGAGAGTGATGGGATGGTGGATGGGGTAGAAAGGGTGTTGGCGTCGTCTTTGATGACGGCGATGCGGGCGAGGGCGGTACGGAGGGAGGTGGTTATGGGGTTGAGCGTGCGGAAGGGTGTGGTGGGGAGGGGTGGGATATTGGTTGGCTGGGAAGAGAGTAGGAAGTTCATGGACGCGGGTCGAAGGCGGCTGGTCGGTGTGGTGGGAATTGCACCGGGAGAAGCGGATTCGGAAATCGGTCGTAATGGCGAAGCGACGCTGCTGGGACGCGATGGGATAGCGCCGTTGAGGGACTGAAGCGTGGAGCGCAGGTTGCTCGCGTCGTTCGTAAGGAGACTGGTGAGGGATTGAATGCATTCGGAGATGCGGCCCCAGCGCTTCGATTCCGTGGGTGAGGAACCCGAGCATGGCATCGCGAGCAGGATGCAGAGTAGAACTCGACGAAGGGTGACGTGTCGGTACCAGAGAGTTGCGAGATCGCGGACTGAAGGAACTTCCTCATCGGGTGATGAACCCGAGCCTTCATCTTCGGAACTCCATGACTCGCGGACTTGTGAACCGAATCGCGCTTCGCTGATATCCTGCTCATGCACCTCGTAGATTTCGAGGTACTTATCCACCTCTTTCTCGTGATCCGCATACCGCTTGAAATCATCCGTCATATCGAGCAACATCGTTAGCAGTCCGCCAAGATCTTTGTTCAAGCATCTTCTCAACGACAGCAGTCGGGGTTTCTGGTCATCTCTGTCTGCAGCGATCTCCTCCACGTCATTCAATATGCCCAGCGTCTCTCTCCCAGCCTCATCAAACACCGTCATAGCCGAGAGCATCTGTTGGGCAATTTCGACCGCCCGCCTCCGAACATGTTCTAGCCATTGTTGTCGAATGTAGAGATATCCCACCGTGACGAGGGCCCACGACAACACCATCGCGAAGCATAACCGTGCCAAACTCCAACCCTGTGCCGTATGCGCCCATTTAACCGCCGCCGCGATCACGCACGCGACGACCGGAACGGCCGCCACTTCATGCACATCCAGGCCCCTCGCCAGCACCTGGCCACTGGATAGTCTTTCCAACTGATTCTTCCCATTCGCTCCGCCTACCTCCTTCACCCATCCTGGTATCTCCACCGGAAACGTGGAAGCCGCTCCATCCGCGGCGAGCAACGGCGACGTCGCGAGGATGTAGCGGAATTGTTCGAGGAACTTGGCGCCTTCGGCCTCGCGGATGGCGGCGCGGAGTTGGTTGAGGAGGGACATGTTGGTCGGGAGGGAGTCGGCTAGTTGGGAGAGTGAAGGGATGGAGAGGTGGAGATGTGGAGAGAGGTGGGCAAGGAGGGTTTGGAGGTGGGAGGTGACGGATGTAGGCGTCACATCTGACGAGGTGGAGGGATGTGGCGAGTTGGTGGAATAGTCTGTTTGCGAAGGGTCAGTATTTGCGATAGGAAGTGAAATTGAACCGGAGGGTGATTTTGTCAACGAAACCAACGGTGTGAGATTCACTTTGGTCTCGTGGTTGGATATATCACTTTTCATATTCCCAACATACCTTCAAGATAGGCAGCAAGCGGCGAGCCATGCTGCACAACTGACTCCATCACCACCGGAACTTCTTGCACTCTCCTGGCGACTCATCCACCATATACCTCGTGACGGTATTTGTTTGTGAACGTCCAAGTGCGCCCGACTGCACCACGTAGTCTCGTCTGTCCAGTTCCGAACCGATACTGTGTCCTGATATACACTCAACAAACCACGATTTTGAAGTTCCCGAAATCTTTCAAAAGTCGGTTGTCCAGAATCAGTTTGAGATGGAATCTATGACTGAAGGAGCGGATGTATATGGTCGAAGAATCACAGCACAAACAAGGTGAACTGCGATGGAAGACGGAGGATGCAGGTGATGATGAATTCCTGCGCCTACGACTCGGAATAAGGGAATGAACTCGCAGGCGTCGCCGATCGTCGACCAGGATCTCGGCCTCCTTGGCTTCTGGAAGACGCAAGCGGCAAGACGGATGTTTTGGACACTTTTGCGACGCTCTGGGTTGCTGTGGCGTTTCGTAATCTTAGTTTCAAGTTTCAACGGCTCGTCCCTGAAGGCCGAGAGGCTCCGTGTTGCTTATTCCGTTTCGAGATTCCTATCACGGTATCGTATCTATGTGTAAGGTACGCGGAAATTGGCATAGCAACAGATATGTACGGGAAAATATGGGTGAAATGTTAATATATTTTCCCCGCATGTCCGGTGCCGAGTCCATGGCTGAGTTAATATGAATCTATTTCCACGTGCGACACCCTCGACGTGCATGTGTATCACTGGATCAACCATGCGGAGACGGGAATTAAGCGACATTGAGATACAAAAAAGATTCATTCTTCCGTGATGACAGACTAGAAATCCCGAACGAAACTCCAGGTTTCATCATGCGGATGCAACTCCTTTATCGCATGATCGACCTCGACATCCCGAGTGCTGATGGTATCTGATGCTCTGACGCCTTGCCGAAATGCACCTAGCAAAATCGTTTGTACTCCCTGCCAATGATACACTCGGCCCCTCAACCCGGTAGTATCATAATCAAAGAAACCCTATTCCCAACCCGAATACCTATCCCTTCCTCACTTCTTATACCTGAACCCCAACCCCGGCAGCCTCGACCGCAACGCCAAACTACTTCCTACGACGCTCAAACTCGAGCACGCCATCGCCAAACTCGCCCACACCGGATCTAACCGCACGTGCGCTCCGTTGCTCTCCACCGGATACAGCACCCCCGCCGCCACCGGCATCGCGATTAGATTGTACACACAGGCCCACCCGAAGTTGAACCACACCCGTCGGAACACCTTGCGCGACAGATCGATCAGTGTGAGGACCGACGACAGCTTCGAGTGGATCAGGATGAAGTCCGCGGAGGAGATCGCGATGTCGCTGCCGGAGCCAATGGCGATGCCCACGTCCGCCATGGTGAGGGCGGGGGAGTCGTTGATGCCGTCACCGACCATCGCGACGGTGGCGCGGCCAGCGGGATAGGATTCCTCGGCATCTGTTGACTCATTGCTGCGTTTCCGTTGGCTCCGCTGCTTCTTCTTGTTCTTTTTCCGCGCCGGTACCGTCTTCTGGAGCCACTTAATCTTCTCGGCCTTCTGTTCCGGGAGGACACCGGCGATGACGTTCGTGGGCTTGATGCCGACCTGCGCCGCGACAGCCTGCGCGGTTGTGGGGTTGTCGCCGCTGAGCATCCAGACTTCGATTCCGCGCTTGGTTAAGGCGGACACGATGCCGGGCGCCTCGTCGCGGAGAGGGTCGGAGATGGCGAAGAGGGATGTGAGGATGTAGGTGCCGGTGCCCACGGTGGAATGGATGGATGAGCGGATGGATTGAGGCGGGTTGCGAGAGTAGCGCTCGGTTTTGGAGTTGTTGGTGGGAGGGAGGGGGAAGTTATAGGTGTCGTGAGCGTCCCAATAGGTGGATTGAGGCATGTAGCTACCCGTGCCGATGGACGGGTCGCCTTGAGGGAGGTCGGCACCAGAGGGGTAGAATGTGCCACTGCGGTTCCCTGGTAGGCTACCTAACCCAGGCTGGAGCTCGTCACCGTAGTCGCTCATCGAGTAAGTTTCCGGCCCGCGAGATTCTCGTAAGTATGAAGGCCTCGGGGGTCGCAGAGGCGCACCATGATCTGCATCCGCCTTGAAAGGGTTGTTGCTCGATCGAAACCGACGGTTTTCTGTCGATGGCTTCTCGCTGATGGACTGCCGTTTGGCCTCCGACTTCACCCTTAATTCCTCAGGCGTGGTATAAGCTGCACGCAACGCCACCAGGACAACACTCCTGCCTTGCCTCTTCCAGCCCTGAAGAATACCATAGCTGTGCTCGTCGATGCCGACATCGTGTTCTTCAAGTAGTCTCTCATTGCCGACCAAGACATCGACGTCAAGCAAGGCCCCTGACTTCTGCGCTCCATCTGATGCGAGGCCTCCCAGCGGAAGGGCGAATGATGCGGTCATTCCCATCCCCGGCACCTCCTCAGCATCCCTCACTTCCAATTCATCCAGTGCGGCTTTCGCACCTGGTTTGGAATCCGAGATGTCCATCTCTTTATCTGCTTCCCCATCCGTATCCTTACTCGGGCTCTTTATACCGAGTCGCTCCTCACAGAAGTCCATCACCGCTTTCGCCACCGGATGCCCACTCCCACTCTCAACCTGCCTCACCATCGCCAACACCTCGTCGGCGTCATCGTCGCTGGTCATTTTCCATCCCGTAACTTTTGGGTCCCCGCCCTCCGTCAGCGTCCCCGTCTTGTCGAACACCACCACGTCGAGATCGCTGGCTTCCTGGAATGCCTCGCCGCCGCCCTTGACCAGGATGCCGAACTTAGCCGCCAGCCCACCGCCCACAAACATGGCCGTCGGCGCCGCGAGTCCGATGCCGCACGGGCACGCGACGACGAAGACCGCGATGGCGAACCGCAGACTCCAGAGCGGGTAGCCGCCCTGACTGTTGTCCAGATAGGAATCCGGCAACAAGCCCGCCATGCCCGTCGCGAGCCAGACCGTCCAGGTGACGATCGCCACCAAGATTACGAATGGCACGAAATGCGACGTGATGATGTCGGCCGCGCGCTCCACCGGCGCGCGATGTGTCTGCCCTTCCCGCACCACTTTGATGATCTGATCCAACATGCTCGACCCGTCCGTTGTCGTGAGCTTCATGCTCACCGGCCCCGTCCGGTTCACCGTACCGCTGTACACGGTGTCGCCGATCTCCTTCTGTACTGGTCGGCTTTCGCCCGTTAGGCTACTCTCGTCAAAGCGTGACGAGCCGTCAATGATGATGCCATCGAACGGAGGCGAGCCACCGGCCTGCACGCGCACCACATCACCGACATCCAGCAGCGCAACGGGGATCTTTCGGCCGCTGACGTTGGTCGATTCGACGAGGATGGCTTCGGAGGGACGGAGGTTGCCGAGGTTGGTCACGGCGTCGCCGGTTTTCGCTTTGCTGTATGCCTCGAGAAAGCGGCCCATGAGGAGGAACATGGTGAGGAAGATGACGGAGTCGAAGTAGATACCGGAGCCGTCCATGCTGTGGGTGCCTCCGGAGGCATTGGGAAGGGTGGAGTTGGCCATGCCGCCCATACCGGGAAGAGCAGAGGCGGTCGGAAGCATGTTGTGACCGCTGTGCATTTGGGAGGAAAGGGTGTCGATAGTTGTGGCTGTTGCAGCAAAGGGACTTGGAGCAGTGTCGGTCTCAATTAAATGACCTGAATGGGAAGACATATCGTCAATCCCTAGGACCGGTGTGGGGGCAGCGGTGGGACCAGACGTTAGTGTTGAGAGTCCTATCGAGGTCCATATCATATCCATGTCCGTTGGCATCGGCGCTGGTGATTCCGCTGCTGGTGGTTGTGGGACTGGTGATTCCGCTGCTGGTTGCGGAGCTGGTGATTCCGCCGGTGGTTGCTGGGCAGGCGATTCCGCCGGTGGTTGAGCCGCTGCTGGTTCAGGTTCTGTTGCATCTCCCTCTGTTGGATGCGAATGTCCAGCGGGCATATCATCCTGACGTTTGAAGACGGCTAACACAGCTCTCTTCATATCCTTCATATCGTGACCACCATGTTTCGGCTTTTCCAGCGCGCCGATGATCAGCTCCGCGATGCTACTGAAGTAGGCGATCGACGTCCCTAAGCACATCAGCATGTTCATGCTTCCGAACCGGACGAACCGCTTCCACATCGGCGTCTTGCTTCCCGGTCGCCACATCGCTTTGACTTCTTTTATGGCTTTGCGGTGGAAGATGTCGGCTCCGAAGAAATATACCGGCGTCGCGAGGATGAATAGCGCCCATTCGGATCGAGAAACGGTGCCGGTCCACATCGGCGCCATCATGAATGTTCGAACGGCGTTGTCGTGATGGAGCAGACTCATACAAACGATCCCGATTATGAAGGCTGGGATGCCCGCCGTGACGCACAATGCGAGGCGTAAGAGGATGGTACGCCTCTCTCTTGCATGCAATGCGCGACTCCTGTCTTCTAAGGTGGGAGCATGATAGGGGGTTGGTTTGAATTCCGGGTTGACGGATGCGACAAGGTCGAAGATGGTTCGGATCGTGAAGTGCGGGGCGTGTGGAGCGTATTGAACCTCGAAAATCGGATCGGCGGTGGTCGCGATCTTCTCGAGCGATATCTTGCCCTTGAACTCCTGCTCGAGCGCGTCGACTATGTGCGTGGGGCAGTGATGGCAGAACATGCCGTCGACTCGGAAGGAAACGGTTCGATATGTCTCTTCTTGCTCGGCTGCCGCTGCGTTGACCATGTTCTCCAGCGTCGCGTCGAAGCCCGCGTCCTCGATCGCTTCGGTGATCGCCCCCACATTGTCCTTTCCTTTGAATTCGACGACGCCACTGTTCTGGATCAAGTTGATATCGACCTGGTTGACGAAGTCAAGCTGCTTAACGACAGTGCTGACATTGCCGACACATGCAGCACACGTCATGCCGCCAATCATATAGGTCGCTTTCCAAACATCGCCGCCGCCTTCGAGCACCAGCGTCCTCCGCTTTTTCGCTCCACCGATCTCTTCCAGCCCCTCGATGGTTGCGTCGAATCCTGCATCTTCAATGGTTGACCTGACCTGTTCAGCATGATCGTTACCCTCGAAGACCACGGTGGCGCTATGGGTGAGGAGCGAGACGTTGATGGTTCGAACGAACGGAAGCTCCTCCACAGCATTCGTAATGGCTCCGACACATGCAGAGCAGGTCATACCAACGATGCTGATGTCGGCCTTGAACGTCCCTGCTGCTGAGGTCGGGTCAACGATAACTGAAATCTCCTTTTTGGCCAAGGCCTTGGCCCTCGCCTCTTCCCCCGAAGGAAGGTATGTTGTATCCGTCGATGGCCGGTAATGTTGAGTATCAAACGACGCCTGTGGCGCAAGCCCACGAGGTCGGTCATTGAAGCTGGCGACCTGCCGCAACGGCACGATATCGGTCGGTTGGTTCGACGCTTTCTCCAGCCCCCGTTCCTGCCGGCACTCAGCGCAGTTCTCGGAGTGTTTCATTTCTTTTCCCATCCTGTCCAGCTGTTCGTTTCGGCCGTAGTATGAGGTAATCGAGTACTCGTCCAAGTAACTCGACCGCGGCGAGCGAAGTCCTTTATGCTCGCGGAATGAGCGTCTCCATCGAGCTACCGCTTCGGTAAAGCTATTTTCCCAGTCGTCGCCAGTGTTGGCCGAGGAGACAACCTGGACTTCTTCCTGGCCTCGTGGGGTCCGCTGAAAGATGCTATGGATGTCGAACCCTTCGTTTTCGAGGGAGGTCGAAATGTCTTGCGTCCGAAGCAAGGAGGAGTGATGGACGATTACGGAATGAGAAATGATGGATGTGGAGACTCCAGTCGGCGCTGGTTCGAGTAACCCGAGCGTGTCCTTGATATTCACAACACAGGAAGGACAGTGCAGGTTCGTGATATAGAGAGTAGTAGTGAGGTCCTCTGCCTTGTCGTCCACGGCCGGAGAGGGCTTTTTCAAAGGTGTGGCGGACCGGAACGGTGATGTAGGACTGCAAGAAACCGTTTCTGCAGGCATCCGTTCAGGGACAGATTGACCACGGCGATGTTTTATCATATTGGCAGCGTCCCCGTTACTATTTGATTGCTGTGACCCCGGCTTCAAAGGCCCGGAATGCTTAGAATCTGCCATGGCAAAATTGGGAACCGTGGCGTGAGTTGATCAAACGGGGCGTCCCTGTCATAGATTGGCAACTAGAATGGAGATTGAGGAATGCTTCCGCGGTGACAGGGCAGTAATACAATAAAGTGCGGCTTATATGGAAGCGGAGACAGATGGTGGGAGGGATAAAGTGAGACTTAATATCGGGCTGTATGGAGAAATTGACATGCCAATGAACTTCCTCCGCGTGATTCACCGATGCGATAGAATGTTTGAGACTCCGAAAGAAACACTGTCACTGGGTTTAATACGGTCTGCGTGTATTGTGCGATGTATTTTCATTGACAGAATCTGCCTGCATGAGTCAAAACGTAAGAAATTTGCACGCCTTTTCCCATCCGCCTCTCGCATAAATCTCGCAAACGTCATGGCGGCCTAGACGGACAGCTTTCCACCCAACGGCAGGCGCTGGAATCTTCCATTATCAACGGCGTTGGTGCCGAGTCCGAAGCAGCAGCGGCCATGACGGGTAAATGCCAATCAGGGATAGATATTAAATCTTGTTACACAGGAGGGGGGAAGGTTGTCGAGGATAGATTCGAGTTGGAGTGACGTTGATGGAAGACGCTGCCCTTAGCAATGCTTGTCTTGGAATACGGGTTTCTGATTGGCTAGTTAAGCCCTTTCCCCAGGTTCCACCCTTGCTTGTCCCCTTGCTTGTCTCCTTGCCACCTTTCGAATAGATGAACTCTCCCCACCTTCCTTTCAACCTCGTGGTCCTGTACTTGGCGGAATATACATAAGTATACATACATTGGGCTGGAACGAACGAGAAATTGGCTACAATATGCGTGGACATGCTGCTGCGATTTCACACTTGCCACAATGCGCATTTCGTGGCGATGAGGCTATGGCGATGGCATCAGATCTTCTGTACATTCCAGCGGCCAAAGCAGTGTGATGCCTAGGGGAATGATTTCGTATCATTTGGTGACTGGTATAGTAACCGGAGATGAATTTCACACCATCGTGTTACCAGTGTCTTTCTTTTCAAGTCAAATTCTTCAAGTCTTGGACTGCATGGCAACATCTCAGCGGCGTTATCACCATCGTGTCATGGGGCGCTTGCCCTTATCAAACCACAATATAGCTCTCTTTTCTTCTATCTTTGTAATATCGACCTGCATCTGATTCATACCGGGTACGCTAGAACTCGTGGCATGACAAATGCCATCCTCGTGTGACATTTCGAACGCGTCCATCGGGCGGCTCAAAGCTTGAGTGCAATAAAGCCATGCGACCATCTGGTCTTTATCTGGGGCTATCTGGCATATCATCGTACAATCTGACCGAGGCACTAGTCGCGATATTGTGTATGGACGAATCGGCATGAAGCTGACAATATATTTGACGAGGGCGGACCGCATCCCCGTCACCACAAGGCAATAATATCCCTGTTCGTATAAGCTCCGAAATTAACGTTAAATTTAACTATAATCTCCGAACTCACATCTTCAGTCGGACTCCAACTCTATCGTACCATACTCTATTCCGCACCGCTTCCAATGCCACCTTCGAATCCCTGGGACGAAGGTGTTCCCCGCCCAAATTAAGCACCTCCAAGATTTCTCGGCGCATATCAAATGCCGTGATCAATTTGAAGCTCCTCGGAAGAAGTTTGGTCGTCTCAAGCGAGCCACTGACCCCGTGGACGGTGTGTTCGGCTCCACGAATGGAAGGTGACGCTGAAATCAATCTCATCGTATTTGCTATTACGGGAACGAGGCAATATCGGGCCGGATGTCTCGGATCCGAACCTCATTGTTACCGACATGGAACGAAGAGCAAGATGCCACTCTGTGGGCGAATGACGCAAGTTGACACGTTTTGTTCGAGTCGCCTGGTAAACTGGTGTGAAAGGAGAGGAATGCCTCGAATCAACAAGCGTATACAATGGACAATTGTTTGAACCTTAACAAAGAGGTTCTCACTTGGACGGACGGAGCGTCGAATTATGCTCTCAATGTCGAGTAGCACAGTTTTGACAAGTACTCAAAGCGAAATTGAACCACATGCGGTGGTCGCCATGGTACTGTTCCGTCAGCATCAAAGGATACGACAGAATTTTGAGAGGTACAGATATTTCGTCATCAACTCTCATACTTCCCTTACACTGCCAGGATTGAGGAGCACTTGGCCAAAAGACACCAGTCATGGTTAGCAGCACAATACCACAAAGCACAAACATCAGATCTGGGGACAGGTACGTCATCGGCTGGTCTCTCCAAAGTCTCCATGCCCTGTCCGAACAATACCCTGTTTGCCTTAGAGCCTTAGGGACTTGATGCCTCAGGCATGAAAGAAAACAAGTTAGTCACGTGCCTGCGATTGGATCCTTGGGCCATGGGAGTGGACCTTCCAAGCGTCTCTTTCAACCTCAAAGTCGAAACATCAGACAAAGAGATCATTATTCCTCAATAGCCTTTTGGGGGTTTAATTTCTTTCGTTCGCAACAATGGCGGCCCTTCAGCTCTTATGCAATGCCAATGGAAACGCCCGCGCTTGGCCCTGGCGTGCTTCCCTTGGCCATTGCAGATGTAGCCAGGGGATATGCACTGTTCAAGATGGTCAAGAGATGCATCGAAGCGATACGCGGATTCGCACCGATTGAAGCGTAAGTTCCCCAGTTTTTGGACCAGTGGCGTATCATTGCTCAACACAACTTTCGCCTCAAGATACTCCAAAGTTTCGTTCTCCGGTGAACCAGGAGGAATCAGGTCAAATGTGTGGTGACTGTGGTCGATCGTTCTGTCCAGCGCGATGATGCGAAATGTCGTGCTCGCGGGAGGCCCGCCAAAACCCCTGTTCGCTTCATGCTTTGTTTTTCTCCCACCCCATTCATTCCCGTTCATTGGCCCATCTTTCAAATGTCATCAGGTACAATTTATCACTATGTACTAAGATTGTACCACGGTATGACCACCTGTAACTGAGGTAAGACATATCTTGTGGCCTAGTTTAGGGTGCAGACCGTGCGGTTCCAATTCACTGGTCCGATTCAAAGTTCGCTAGACCTGGCTCGTGGGATTTCTGTTTCTTTCTCGTGTTGGATTGCATGTCCTTTGCATGATCTTTTCTCTCTCACTAGATCCCTCCAAGACGTCTAGGAAGTCAAGAGATTTACAAGTTTGCTTATCTTTCGCCGCTTGAATTGGCACTAAACGCTATATGCTTGTCCTTATGACGTCTGCGACGCGTCGACCTTAACTCATTTCTATCATCGATTTGACCTCGAGATTTGCGCCATCCTCTCTCTTTCCAAACGAATCCCCTGAATCTCAGCCTTCATCAATCCCCGAACAGCTCGCTTCTCCTCGGGATTTGCCGAGTCGCAATAGCTCGCCATCAAGCCTCCTCTGCAGGATATTATATGTGGCTTGGAATCTTACGAAATGGAATCGTAATAGCCTCACCCTGAAAAGCATATCCCCCCACTTGGAGGCTCTCACGTAACTACGCCCCACGATCTAGCCCGTCCCATCGAGCAGGTGCAATATCCTTACCCAGTCCGCCGCACGCGACTGAGGCCTGCATCGGAGACCCTTGGTTCTTAGGTCTGGTCTTGAGCATTGATCACGTCGATCCGCTATAAACCTGGCCTTCCCCGAATCATTTCAATCATTTTTATGATCTACATCTTATGCGACTCCATTGACATCTGATTTCGAAACATCGACAACGATGTCTCAAGATGGAACTAAGTCCACCGATACCTGGACCAAAGTCGGCCGTGGGCTGGCGAAGGGTTTAGGAATCGAGTTGGAGGACCCTGTCCACAATGAGAGGGTGACGCGTGGTGAATCAGTCTTCTCGGTCACCAGCGCCGATACATATGTTGAAGAAGAACCAACCGTCGCCGAGTGGCTTCGACAAGTTGCTCCTACCGGCCAAACTGTCGTCCAGTATTTCATCAACCTCTTCCCCTTCCTGAAATGGATCGGCCGGTACAATTTACAATGGCTCATTGGAGATCTTATTGCTGGTAAGGATCGCTGGGATTCTCAAAGGTTGACTTGGCTAACATGTTTTAGGCATTACTGTCGGCGCTGTCGTCGTTCCGCAAAGTATGGCATACGCAGAATTGGCCAAACTACCAGTCGAATTCGGACTCTACTCTTCTTTCATGGGAGTCTTGATCTATTGGTTCTTCGCGACCTCGAAGGACATCACCATCGGACCAGTCGCAGTCCTGTCTACCGTCACCGGCAACGTTGTCATTAAAGCTCAGGAGCAAATCCCAGATATGCCGCCATGGATCGTCACATCCGCCCTCGCAATCATTTGCGGTGGGATTGTCACCTTCCTCGGACTGGTGCGTATGGGATGGTTGGTTGAGTTCATTTCTCTCACCGCTATCACTGCGTTCATGACCGGATCCGCCATCAGTATCGCAGCAGGTCAAGTCCCTGCGATGATGGGCATCTCCGGCTTCTCCACTCGAGATGCCACCTATCAGGTGATCATCAATACGCTGAAGGGTTTGCCCCGGACGAACATCAATGCCGCCATGGGATTGAGTGCATTATTCTTGCTATATCTGATCCGCTTTACATGCGGCTACGCCGCACGCAAGCAGCCGCATCGTGCGAAGCTATACTTCTTCCTGTCGACTCTTCGAACTGCGTTCGTCATCCTCTTTTACACGATGATCAGCGCAGCGACGAATCTACACAGGAGGGATAACCCTCGGTTCAGAATCCTCGGGAATGTGCCTAGAGGTAAGTGATGTCGGCAAACTACTAAGAAGGAAAGACGCTAATCACATTATAGGTTTCCAACACGCGAAGGTTCCCGAGCTTAATTCTACCATCATCCGCACCTTTACCAATGAAATTCCCGCCGCAGTCATCGTTTTGCTGATCGAGCACATTTCCATCTCCAAATCCTTCGGCCGCATCAACAATTATACCATTGACCCGAGCCAGGAACTAGTCGCCATCGGCGTCACCAACCTGCTGGGTCCATTTTTAGGTGGTTACCCGGCCACTGGTTCGTTTAGTCGAACGGCAATCAAGAGCAAATCTGGCGTGCGAACTCCATTTGCCGGTGTTATTACCGCGATAATCGTCTTGTTGGCCATCTATGCACTTCCTGCGGTCTTCTTCTACATCCCAAATGCCTCCCTTTCAGCTGTCATCATCCACGCTGTTGGCGACCTCATCACCCCACCCAATACTGTCTATCAATTCTGGCGGATATCCCCACTGGAAGTTCCGATCTTCTTCGCTGGTGTTTTCGTCACAATCTTTACCTCCATTGAGAATGGTATCTACACGACCATCGCGATTTCTGCTGCCATGTTGCTCTTCCGGATGTTCAAGGCCAAAGGTCGATTCCTCGGCAAGGTCAAGGTCCACTCCGTGATCGGAGACCATCTTCTGAACCCGGATCAGTCGTCAGGAAAGCCTCGACTGAAGCAACTTCCCAAAGGCGATCCGGAGGAGAACACCCGAAACATTTTCTTACCGCTCGACCACAAAGACGGCAGCAATCCGACCGTTGAAGTCAGCGCGCCCTACCCAGGGATCTTCATCTATCGATTCTCTGAGGGATACAACTATCCCAACGCAAATCATTATCTCGACTATCTCGTTGCCTCGATCTTCAAGGAGACCCGAAGGACCGACCCACATTCCTATGGCCGCCTCGGAGTACGTTGTTTCAACTCCCAACCCTTTATCCAGTCAACTAACATCATCACAGGACCGTCCATGGAACGACCCCGGCCCATCCCGCAGCGAAATGAAGCGAATCGACGCCGCCGGCGGTGTCGTCGAAGACGAGCGCCCCACCCTCAAAGCTATCATCCTCGACTTCTCCTCCGTCAACAACGTCGACGTGACCTCGGTCCAAAATCTCATCGACGTCCGCAACCAGCTCGACCGCTACGCCACCCCCGACCTCGTGGACTGGCACTTTGCCTGCATTAACAACCGCTGGACGAAGCGCGCCCTTGCCGCCGCCGGGTTCGGTCTCCCGACCTCGGCGTTCAAGGACGGCAGCGCGGGACACTGGAAGCCGATCTTCTCGGTGGCGGAGATCGGTGGATCGGATTCGGCGGCGGTGGCAGCGGATTACCGGAACCGCGAGGACGAGGAGAACCAGCGGCGGGCGTCGGTGGTGGCGGCGCTGCCGGCGGATGCGGTGACGCGGCAGTCGAGCTCGGAGGACGACGCGGTGACGGAGGCGTTGGAGAAGACGCTGAGCTCGACGAAGGCGTATGGGACGGTGAAGACGACGGATCGGAAAGTCGCGGTGGTGCATGGGTTGAATCGGCCACTGTTCCATATGGATTTGACGAGCGCGTTGCAGGCGGCGATCGCGAATATAGAGGGGAAGACGGTGTAGATGGGGGAGATGCTTATTTTAATTTACTTTGAGATACCTCTGGATGATACGCAGATAACGGCTGTGGATTCCGTTTCTTCACGCAGGAAATTATAATTGTCCTAGCATGCCTTTGTGCTCCGATTTCTGTAGAGTATCACTGCATGTTCAAGTGTGTAGACAGTGATCGCTTCCATTGTTCCTGAGTTGTCCATTCCTTTGGATGGAACCTTCGAGGCTGCCTGTTCCTGTGCCCACCGCTGCAAATCTTGTAGACCAGTAGGCGTCTCTACGCACCAAGCATTGTTATCTAATTGCTTGACTTTCATTCCTACGAATTTTTAAGCAGTACGTAATTTCACCCCCTGGACGAATCCAACCGGCTGGTTGACTGTGCTGCTTCAATCGGCTTGGGCGAACCCTGTCCATCGCGCTAGTCCCGAATCGGAAAAACAAAAATTCATTAAAATTCAAACTTCATCTGCACCATCTCAACCAACTTTGACTACGAACACCACCTGTATCCGAACCAATATTTCTATAAATTCACAACTGTATCAATCCCAAGGCTGTATTCAGTCTCAAGATACAATGGCCGAACCCGACACCACCCTCAAACGCAAGCGCGATGAAGACTTCGAACCCATCGAAGTCGACCTCTCCCTCCCCACCCCCTCCTCCAAAAAGGCCGCCCGCAAAGGCAAGAAGTCCGCCCCCACCACATCCTCCACAACCCTCGAAACTACCGACCCCTCCGCCCCTGAACCTAAGAACCCCAACCACACCCGCTCCCCCTACGGCATCTGGATCGGCAACCTCCCCTGGACCACCACCAAGCCGCTCCTCCGCGCTTTCTTTAACGACAACGGCGTCCTCGACGCGGTCATCACCCGCGTGCACCTCCCACCCCCCAAGAAAGCCGACCTACCGCACCCGAACTCCGTGCGGCCGCCGCCGCAGAACAAGGGGTTCGCGTACGTCGATTTCTCGTCGCAGGAGGCCCTCGACGCCGCGCTGGCGCTGTCGGAGAAGGAGCTGGACGGGCGGAACGTGCTGATTAAGAATGCGACGAACTTCGAGGGGCGGCCGGCGGTGGTGAAAACGGAGAATGGGGCCGAGGGGGGGGCGCAGAGTGCTGCGGATCCAGGGAAGAAGCCGAATAAGCGGGTGTTTGTCGGGAATCTGTCGTTTGATGTGACGAGGGAGGATCTGTTGGAGCATTTTGGGCAGTGTGGGGAGGTGGCGATGGTACATGTCGCGACGTTCGAGGACTCAGGGAAGTGTAAGGGGTATGCGTGGGTGACGTTCGAGGAGCTGGAGGGCGCGGAGGCGGCGGTGAAGGGGTGGGTGCTGGTGCCCGAGGAGGGCGAAGAGTCTGAGGAGGAAGAAGAGGACGAAGAAAAGGAGGGAGAGGCGAAGGTCAAGGTGGCGAAGAAGATGCGCCGGAAGAATATCAAACGGATCGCCGGCCGGCCGATGCGGTGCGAGTTCGCGGAGGACGCGGAGACGCGGTATAAGAAGCGGTATGGCGGACCGAAAGGGGAGCGGAAGCCGTTCGCGGCCAATGGTGGTGGTGCCCGTGAGGCGGGCTCAGGCGAGCAGGAGGGCGGCGATGTGGCGCGAGCGGAGAACTCGTATGCCGGGAAGCCTCACGAGAAGAAGAATCGGAAGTCCAGAGCTCCGCATGTCGCGGAGGCGCCGATGAGGGCGTCCGTGGCAATTGTGGAGGGGGCGGGGAGGAAGACGACGTTTGATTGATTGATATTATGAGATTTCGATGAGAGAGGGAGAGGGTTGGTTGGGGGGTGTTTAAAAATCATCGGGGAAGACGCGTGAAATTTCCACATCGTATATAAATACAACTTTCCGCGCCGCTGAGACGCAGGTACGCATTGTCTTGCATAACCTACATGCATGCATGCCCTTGACTCCAAGTAATCTAGTACAGCAAGGAAACTAATAACCAACCGGAATATCTCACCCTCGTGCCCTGCTCCCACTCCCCTCGCTGCTATCCTCCTCCGCGTCGCTCAACTCGACCTTCTCATCCTGGTACGGCTCCTCATCCTCCTCACTAAACAACTCCTCCTCACTCTCCCCCGCAAACGCATCATACAGCTCCCCCGCCCTCCTCCTCCTCCCCTTCCCCCTCCGCGCAATCATCCCCTCCCGCTCCCCACTCTCCTCCTCATCCGGCAACACGTCAAACTCATACACATCCCGTGGATTCCGCCGCTTCCGCCACCGGATGACCACCAGCGCGATGCACAGCCCAATCACGAACGCCACGATCAGCCCCATCGCGGCGTAGATCCAGATCTGCGTTTTCTTGGACACGCCGAAGGTGGGAAAGGGGGAGGGGAGGAAGGAACTGTCGGGCACGGCGCTGGGGCTGGCGGATGGGTCCGCGCCGATGATGCCGGACGCCTCGGGCGCGTCGCTTGGAGGAGCGCCGGCGGAGGAGGGCTTGCTGGGTCGGTCGATGTGGTCAGTGGGGTTCCCTGGGACCGAGGTGACGGGCGACCCGCCGACAGACGTGGTGTCGGGGGACGCGGTGACGGTGGATGGGTCGTCGTCGTGGTCGCTGTCATCGCCCGGGAGGGGCATCGGGAGGAGACCCTGCTTGTCGGCGTCGATAGATTCGCCCCAGAGTCGGAGTTTCCAGTCCTGGAAGGTGCCGGCGAACTCGTTGACGTGGCGGTCTTTCACGATGATGGTCCAGGTGCCGACGCCGGATTCGCCCCAGTGTACGACGCTCATGAAGGTCCAGTCGACGTAGCCAACGGCGGCGTCGTCGCGGGGGCGGTCGACGGAGAGGTAGGAGACGAGGCCGGTAGGGGAGTGGAGCTCGACGGAGAGGTCGCCGCGGCGTTGGTGGGGGACGTTCATGGTGACAGTGATGTGCTCGACGCGCTCGAAGTTCGCGTCCTTCAGCATGTCTTCGGTGACGTCGAAGGACGACGCGAGGCCTTGGTCGCCCTGTGGGAGCCCGTGGCGGACGTGGATCCATGGGCTGTGGAACCAAGCTTGCGGGTTGACGACCTCCCAGGACTTGGCGAGGTCGACGATGGCGTAGGCGTCGAGGCGGCCGTAGCCGTATTGGTGGTGGAAGCGGCGCCCGAGCGCGGTGTCTTGCCATTCTTCCGGCTGGCTGCCGTCGTAGAAGGGTTGTGCGGTGAGGATGGTGAGGTATTGCATGTCGCGCCAGGTGAGGTCGGGTCGCTGTTCGAGGACGAGGGCGTACACTCCCGCTGCGAGAGGGCCGGCGGCCGATGTGCCTCCGTGACCTCGTGTACAGGTGTCTTTTCCGACGTCGGTGGTGTGGATGGCTTCTCCGGCGCCGGAGCTGTAGGTGACGACGAGCTGCGCGCTGCATTGTTCGGAGTAATAGGGATGTTGGTTCATCTTATCGATGGCTCCGACGGTGATGCTATAGATACTGTTTGTATAGCCGTCGAAGTTGCAGTTGTCGCCATTTGAGGCGCCGTTGCCAGCGGCAAAGACATATATGGTGCCCTTGCCTTGGCGGCCCTTTTGAACGGCGGTGACAAAAGCCCTTCTGATCAGGATTCCCGGACCTTCCATTGTCCTCCCATCATCCGGAGGACCCCATGAACATGAATAAATGTCATTATCTTGAAATCCAAACGTAACCGACTCCGCTTCATCGATATCGGAAATGGGCTTGCTGAGGATGCGGACCCCCGACACCCTCGATTCGTAGGCCACGCCAACACCACAGACATTGTTCCGGACCGCCGCCACCTCGCCTGCACACCTGGTCCCGTGCCGATCGTCGGAAAGGCGCGGTTTCGGTTCGTCGCTTTTGTCGTTAAAGTCGTAAGAGCCCGCCGCGAAATAATTGTCTTTCAAGTCGTCCGAATCCAGGTCCAGCCCGTCGTCGATAATGCACACCGTCGCATTCTTGCCCGTGATGCCTTCCATCCAGACTCCGGTCACATTGAGGTCGTTGCCCACTTGGATAGGGTTATGTAGATGCCATTGATCTCCGAAGATGGGATCCTTAATCCCGAGGCTGCCTGCGTAGTCCACGATCACACGCTTCGATGGGCTTTCCACGACGGGGAGCGCTGATCTCTTGAATAGCCGTTGGCGCAGCGCTTGTTTCTGGTTTAATAGCACTCCGTCCAAGATATGTCGTTCCGTATCCACTTCCCGCTTCCTCCTCCTCCACTTTAATTCTTCGACCGCATCATCGACCACGTCCGCAATGTGCCGTGGCGCACTGAAAACGTGGTGTCCATCCAAGGCGCCAACCTCCCCCTCATAGCGCAGGTTCAAGTGTGACGCGAAATCTCGGGGCGATGTTGAGCCATCCAGATGGACGGCATAATAATCGTTTTGTTCATGGTCCCGCGTATTGCGTACCTGATGCGCTGAGGCAATGGAAGGGACGGCCGTCACCCAAAGGGAGAGCGCCAGGAATATCCGAGGAATCATATCCGTTTAGGATGCATCGGTGTTGATATGTGTCGAAGTCGAGAGAACCCGCGAGGTGGAATATATCCCGATATGTCACCTCGACAGATGAATAGATCGGATGGCTAGGGGGTTGAGCAAAGGTATTGCACCCAGTGCAGGCAGCAGAAAGACGATTCTCGGCGATATCAGATCAGCTGGGAGAAGAGAGAGGGGTAGAATTATTACAATCTTTAAGTGGAAGCAACAAAATATGGAATAGGAAGACACCGCATTGAGGAATTTTCCAGGAGCAATGCGGATTTGGCTGGGATTCTTATTGATACTCAGCCAGTATCATGATGGAAGTCAAGTGTCCTTTAAGAGGGAGTCCATTAACCTGCCGGACCAGCAAGAAGGGGCGCCACAATAGACGCCACAATGGACTCAAATAGATTGGGCTGACTCAGCACTCAACTCGTGTACCGGTGTACGGTACTACGGTGGTCGGTCAGTGACGGTCACTCACTTCGGTGTATCGGTGTATGATCATATGATGTGTCATGTTTATGTGGCTATGTGGCGGTGCAAGTGGGCAATGTGGCTTGATCAATGCCAAGTTCTAGCCGTCCAAACAGTCCAATCATATCCTAGATCTCTCCACCCCCTGTCCTCCTTCCCGCCATCTCATCGTGCATTTTGGAGTTTATGGGGCATTTCCTGGCATTTCCTGGCCATCCATCACTTCATCACTGCGCTACCTGGCGCATCTCCATTTACCAGCCACTCAATAATGAATTTTACGATGTTATGATCTTTGCTATACCTGGCTTCCCCTTCCGATGTCTTTCTGTCCCGATTTTTCGTCTTCGCAATGAGTTGAGCGTCACTGTCGCAACCCGTCTACCAACGACTTGAATCTCACCCTTTGAAGACACTGATATTGTGAACGGCATCTTTGCATGTCCCCCGCTTATTGATTCCTTGAAAATATCTGACCCTGCTATTCATAGTAATTGAAGTAGTTTATTCCCTTGGTTTAATTGATACCCGAAAGCTGCACATATCCATCTACTCGTTATGGACCAACGGAGAAGCAGTGGATCTCGCCCGGAGCGAGTGCCTGTACCCGCGCAAGTCCGAAAGAATGCATATCAACACCAAGAGGAGCCTCGCTACCATGGAAAGGCACCTGCGACCGGCGGTGAAGAAATGTCTTATGTTCCGGCTCGCTCCAATTCGCATCGTCGAAGGGATAGCCAACTCTACTATGCTCTAGAAGAACTGCCCGCTGCACCCGATGCTCCTCGAGGAGGACCGCCATTGTCGTACAAAGACTCTGTTGGCCCATCTGCATCTGCGCCGGTTCGACGGCGCAGTGATCCTAAATCGTATTCCTCACGTATCGCAACGCAACCTCCGAACATCGATACTGGCGCCACGCGACACCGAGATCCTCCGTTCGAACCGGTTTCCCCGGAAGGACAAGCGACATCCTCTAGTATGCGTTTAGCGAACCCAAAAGACCGCGTTGCGAGCGGCGAAACCGTCGCGAGAAGGGGATCCGTCCCCGACAGATCGCCGCTGCAAAAGCTAGAGGGCAAACTTGGGGACATCAGTAAGGAAGAGAAGCGTGCTCGGATTGCCGAAGCGGAAATACGAGCGAGGGAGGCTAGAGAACGGTCCGACGCGAAGAAACAAAGGTCGAGGCAAGCTACACGAGACGCCCTTGAGAGGACAACGGGAGGCAGTGAACAACAAAATTTAGTGCCTTCCCGAAGCGATAAACCCAGACGGGCCGCTACGATGCCAGTGAGAGGAAATATGGATCCAGGACCAGTTCGTGATCCTGAAAGGGAGCATGCTCCAAGCCACCATGATCAGACCGTGCTTCCTCCTCCGAGGCGATCCCAAACCCAAAGGTCGGTTAGTGGGCCTAGTCAACAAGTCCCTTATGCTGTGGAGCCTGTTGATCAATATGCGCCGCAACCAAGAAAGAGTGTCTCTACAAAGCCGCGCCCAAGCAGTGGAAGACACGATTACGAGCACAAAGAACCGCGAACCCCTCCGCAAGGTGCTCTTGCAACTGGAGCGGCAGGTGCCACAGGATTAGGTCTCTACGCATCCCAGGACTCGCCAAATCAATATCACGCCCACGAATCACCGAACGTAACAGTCGCACGAAGCGGAAGCAAGAAATTGCAGAAGCAGCCTCCCCGCCCGAATAGTTATGTATCTCGAGATCCGGGACCGTCATCTGCCCCAACTGCACCTCCACCCCAGAGAACTGTATCCCAGGGCTATGACCCTGCATATCCTCCTAAACCTAGCGTGACAAGCACACGAACCGGTCCACTACATGAAATGAGTCAGTCGAAACATCGGGACGCACCGCTCCCGGCACCAATGGCACGAGACAACCATCTTGTGCCTCCCAAGCAACCTGGACAACACCATCATCACTTCCTCCACCGTCATGATGAGCCAGAGAGACGGTACCAGAAAACCCCGACCATTGAAGAATTTCGGAGAGCGGGAACCGCAACGCTGGTCATCGATGACTTCCGCCTGGACAATGCCGCTCCAAAAGCTGGAGTTGATAATGACCCGTGGTGGGAGAAGAGCACTGGATCACAACGCCGTCGGCACTCCGGTCAGGCTGCCGCAGCACCCTACGACACTTACGAAGGACCGTATAAAGACGAAACGGGAAGAACACTGTTCAACCCTCCGCTGTACCTCAAGAGTGGCCCACTGCTAAGATATTGTGGCATCCAACGGGAACAGACAACAGCTCGAAATGGAGAACTTCTCGAACATGAGACATGGCGCGGCACCATCATGATCGTCACGATCGACAACCAGTCCACCTACACCACCCCTCCCACCCTCCGGCTCTTTAGCTCCCCAACCGAACTCCCCCCACCACCCCCAACCCACCTCGACGCCACCAACGGGCAACAACTCGCCCCCGAATACGTCGACCCTATCGCCGGCGCCATCAAAGGCAGCCGCATCGGCAAAACCCTCTACGTCCGCCCCGTCGAATACCTCCCGGAAGGCATCGACCTCTCCCGCGTCGAAGACGATTCCGGCCTTTTCGAAGAAACCCCCTCCCCTCCCCCCCACGGCCAAGCCACCCCCGGCGCCACCCGCACCCAAAAACGCACCCGCGACGGCGACCACCTCGGCAGATACCGCGAAGTCAGAGCCGTGCGCCTGCACGCGGAGCGCGGCGTCACGTTCTGGCGGTTCCACCTCGGCGTTGAGCTCGGAACGCGGGCGGCGCGCGTGGCGTATCGCATCAACCGCGGGCCAGCGATCCCATTCTGGGTGCCGGCGCGCGGTGAGTCGATGAACATCATGTTCTCTTCGTGCAACGGGTTTAGCGTCTCGGTGGATCCACGGGAGTTCGGCGGGCCGGATCCACTATGGCGGGACGTGTTGAATGCGCATACGCTGCGGCCGTTCCACGTGATGGTGGGAGGTGGGGACCAGGTGTATAATGATCGGGCGACGGTGGAGACGGAGCGGTTGGCGGAGTGGTGCGCGGTGAAGCGGCCGGGGGCGAAGGAGGATTGGCCGTTTAGTGCGGAGATGCAGGAGGAGTTGGAGGAGTTTTATCTGAATCGGTATGCGATGTGGTTTTCGCAGGGGCTGTTCGGGATGGCCGCGGGGATGATTCCTATGGTGAACATTTGGGATGACCATGACATAATCGACGTAAGTTGGAGACATACTTCTCCTAGGTAAGTTTCACGATACTGACGTTGGCTAGGGGTTCGGTTCATATCCGCACCATTTCATGAGCTCTCCAGTGTTTTCCGGCATCGGAAACGTCGCTTACAAATACTACATGCTTTTCCAGCATCATAGTCTTCCCCAAGAGCTAGAGAAAGACGAGCCGTCATGGATCCTCGGAGCAGAACCTGGTCCTTATATCCAGGAGCTGAGCCGGAACTTGTTCCTGTCTTTCGGGAAGCAGATCGCGTTCCTGGGGCTTGACTGCAGGACTGAGAGGATGCGGGATTCAGTCTTAACCCAGGAGACTTATGATCTGGTGTTCGACCGGCTTGACAAGGAAATTGTGCGGGGTGAGACGAAACATTTGATCGTTTTGTTAGGAGTGGTAAGTACTCCCGTAGGGAAGGGATCAAAGTAGCGAAAACTAACTTCGGAATAGCCCATTGCGTACCCGCGTCTCAACTTCCTTGAGAACGTCCTAACATCCCGGGTGATGGACCCCGTCAAAGCCTTAGGGCGAACTGGTAAGCTTGGAAACTTTGTGAATAAGTTCGATGGTGGAGTGGAAATCTTAGATGATTTAGACGACCACTGGACGGCAAAGCACCACAAGCACGAGCGGAACTGGCTCATCCAAGAACTGCAAGAGTTTGCCGCCGAAAACTCCATTCGCATCACAATTCTCGGCGGCGATGTGCATCTCGCGGCGGTCGGGCAGTTCTACTCCAACAAGAAGCTCGGAATCCCGAAAGACAAGGACCATCGATACATGCCCAACATCGTCAGCTCTTCCATCGTCAACACGCCGCCACCGGACCTCCTGGCCGATGTGCTGAATCGTCGGAACAAGATCCACCACCTGGATCCGGACACCGATGAGGATATGATACCTCTGTTCCCGCATGACAGCGACGGCAAGCCGCGAAATAACAAAACCTTGCTACCGCGAAGGAACTGGTGCGCAATCCGCGAATATCAGCCAGGCTCGACGCCCCCGCCCACTCCGCCTCCAATATCACCTGCCGACCAGTCCCCAAGCCGGTCGCGCAGCGAAAGTCGTGGTCGGGGCATTACTCGATCCCTATCTCTGACCCGTGGAGCCGGGAGCCTCGTCCGCCGTCTCTCCGGCTCCCGCAAACGCGCACCCGCTGACCGCGAGCCGCAAACAGAGCGACCCACCCGTAGCGTTGCGCCTCCCCGCGCATTCTTCAACCACCCCTCCGTGCGCGAATCCGAGAACCACCCAGTGTCCTCCCACGATCGTGCCCACTCTGCTGAACAGCTCCCCCCACGCCGCCCCTCCGACGCCTCCAACTCCTACTTCCCCGAAGAACCTTTCCACCCGGGGCCCTTCCACCGCCGCCCCACCAACCTCTCCGAAAAGTCCGGCCGGCGCAACAACCTCGCCCGCCGCGATAGCCACCCCTTCACCAACCACGGCGATGGTCTCCCCCCTTCCCCCCCAGGCGACCACATCAACCTCCAATCTGGCCTCGACATCACCCTCAACGTCGAAGTCTCTCGCGGCGACCCCGCCGGCATCACCCACCCCTATCGCCTCCTCGTCCCCGCCCTCTGGTACTCCGGTCCCCCCGACATCAACCCCGCTAGCCGCAATGGCCGCCTAAAAACCCTCTTCGCGAGCCTTGGCCGCCGCCGTGCGGAGCACAGCCGCACAAGCGGGCTGGAGGACGGGGCGTTTGATTCGCGGGCCACCACGCCGCGGGGCGTGTCGCGTGCGGGTGCTAGTGAGGACATCAGCGAGGGATACGGGCGGGAGAGATACGGTGAGGAGTCGGAGCCGGCGTCACGGCCGCCGAAGAAGGCGGGGGGGTTATTTCGCTCGTTGACCGGGCGGTTTGGAAGTAAGCGGATCGTGGGGCCGCCGCCGCCGTATACGCCTGGCGGGCGTGAGGATGGGTATAGTTTTGAGGAGGATCGGGACGAGCGGGTGGCGGGGAGGGTGGATGAGTATCGTGGGACGGGGACACGACGGGCGCCGCAGCCGGTTGAGGTTCCGCGAGGGATGTCGGCTACCGCGAGGGTGGGGCCGGATGGGAGGCCGATTAGGAGGAGTTATCGGGGGGATGCGTACGATGCGGGGATTGAGGACACGGATGAGGAGGGGGAGGAGACGCCGCGGTTAGGGGAGGTGGAGAGTCCGTATGGTGGGGCGAGGGAGAGGGAGAGTGAGTTTTATGGGAAGGGGGGGTTTGAGGAGGGGGAGAGGAAGAGGGGTGGGTGGAGGCTTTGGAAATGAGGGATACGGAGATGGGGGAGTACGGGGCCGATCGGGGGTAGTCAAAAGTTGTTTGGAACGGATTTACTCCTTAGCTTGTTGATATTTCCTTGAGCAGACATGAAGCGTTCGGACCTAGTACACAGAATCTAAACGATCGAGTTTGAATCGTTCTTTCGCATCCGAGACCTTTGTTTTATTTCCACTCCTCTTCTTCATTGTGCCGTGTTGACTCGAGCTTGATAACTGCTCGGCGCTTTGTTCAATGCCCAGTCACATTGATATTGTCCACCACGCGCTTAGTCGCCGTGGATATGGATTCACCAGATGATAGATAATCATCGTGGTATCTGCTGTTTTCTTCATCGGATCTCAGTGAATTTTGTCGGCTGGTGAATGGTGATCTTGATGAAGTTGGGAACTGTGTGGATTTCACCAAGTCAGATAATTCCCGCAAGCCACAAGAGACGAAGCCAAACACCAGTCGACTAAAGAACGACACTCAGGCCTCATCCTCAGTCAATTCCAGCGTCCGGAATTCGCCCGAGAGAGAGAGCTAGCACGCCGACGTCCTTTCGCCAGGGCCAGTGAGGGCGTGGAAGTGTTGCCGCTGCAGAAAGCCGAGCATGATGGGCGTCCATATCTGCGATGTCGACGTCCTTCATGGAGGGCACTTTACGGGATGCTTGCACAAGCGATGCAAGGGCTGTTCTCTCGGGGTTGTCAAGCCACAGAACCCGCATGGATGAAATAGTTGGGCTAGATGGACTTCGGGTGTCGAGAGGGAGGCAAAATGATTGTACGGAGGAAAACATCAATGACGACTACGATAGGATAGAAAATTGAAATGGTTCCGTTGCGATGAAAAGCTTTCTATGACCGCAGCCAGGAGTTATACATACACAATAATCACAGGAGAAATGCAAAGCTTGCTCTTCAAGGTATCGGAGTTGGTTGTTCCCCAATTCCCGTGATCTTGTCAATCCCCTTCCCCTTCGACTAATGTGACCGTCCCTGTCTCCTTTCCCTTCTTCCTCACGGGGCCGCTCATTCTAACTGCCCGGTCAAATATGCCTCGATCTCGTCCATTTTCGGTTTGTTATCTGCATGAACGTAAGCAACCGATAGATACCAAGGTTGTTCGATAACCGAAAACATACTCCTTGGTGCCTTTCCGGTGTGAACCGCGTATTCCTGTTTGGCCTGTGATATCAACTGCTCCTTCTTCTGGTATTCCCGCTGAAGAGCCGCGGCTCTATCTTGTGCGGATAGCGATCGCTGATGGGTGAACCCGTAGAAAACACCGAGCCCTCCGGCTAACCACCGCAACACCTGCTCCGTTGTCAGTCGCCAGTTCAATCAATGAGGTATCCAACTAGTCGCCATTGCAATGGTTGCAAAGAGCCATTGCGCCGCTTGGATTGTAGGAATAGGCGGATGATCATACATTGACTGCTTCTGATGCCATCTGTTCCAGCCACCCAGGGAAGTTCCAATTGGAGGTTTACGGAGGGTATGGGGAGGCAATCGATCGCGCAAGACCGAGAAAAGAGCGGCGCAATGAGAGGAGGATCGGGGAGATGGAATTCGAGGGGGTTGGATGGAGTCGTTGTTGGATGAAAGTAGATCTCTCGGTCACTCAGATAATCAGGTTGTCGGCCAATTTTCCGCTGCGCCAAAGATGCCTGTTGCACCCGGAATGAGTGTCACGTGATATTGAATTCCATTGTCGCCCTCCTTGTTGCTTCATGCAATTCATCATCGTCTTGATATTCCTTGGGTTATTGCAGTCAAAGTGGCCAACGCGTTTTTCTACTGTTAAGATACCCCTTTGCTATTTGGAGTCTACGGGTTTATATTGGCTTGGAAACAAACGCGTCGCTCTCTTTTCCGCCTATCACAACTTCTATGAATTGAAGCGGAACCCGCCCGATTCATGCAAGATGGATCATCCTACATCTGTCCAACAACGGAAGGATGAAATATTGGCAAAGAAGGCGAAACTGGCAGAGTTGAAGCGCCAGCGAGAATTGCGAGCGAGAGAGTTCTCAGCCACCAGACAAAGCATCGGAGATACTTCAGATGTCGGTACCCCTTACCGACTCCACAACAGGGCCCAGAGACTAACAGTGCTCGTAGGTCATATCGCCGAGCCCAAGTCGAGTAGATAGTAGGAAGGAATTGGATTCTCTCATATCTAGTCTTGTGGGAGAAAGCAGACCTTCGTCAACCGGGCCCCGAGACCCATCGTCACCAGCACTCAGAAGCCGTCCGACATCGGTAGTGAGCGGCAGTCAGCTCAGCGGTGATCAACTCGATGTGTCCAGATCTCCAAAGTCGCAGACATCAGCGGCACCACCACAACGATTATCCTTCGCGCCCTCGGTTACCGTTTACGACGTCGATCCAGGCGTGACCGCGCCTCCACCGAAACCTAAACCCGAGTACGTCACCTACACCAAGTCTGTTCAGACTTCCGAGGAGTGGACTCCACTGCGGCAGGATGATGACCCTGGAAATGCCGACGTCGAAGGTTCTCCTTCAAAGAAACGGCCGAGCCTACGCGAACAGATGCGAGACGAGGAGCTACGACAACAGGTTCGGAAGGAGATGGAAGCGGAATTGCGAGCTGCAGAGGCTAGTGGCGCGGACGCGATATCACAGAGGGATGTCGATGGAAAACAAAACTTCCCCGCAAGGGCGCTTACGGATGAGGAATTGAACGCGGTGACCGGCTCGGATGAATTCTTGGACTTCGTGGAACGGTCGAGTAAGGTCCTCGAGCGAGCGCTCGATCAAGAGTACGACATCTTGGCGGACTATGCTCTCGGGGGGGGAAATGCCCTAGACGAAGAAGAAGATGGGTACGGAGCACCGCGAAAGAAGTCGAGGCGGGTGAAGGATATTGCACATTTTTGGGACGATCGGTGGAGTAAGAAGCGAGTTATTAGCGATATAGGCTTCTCACCAAAGGTAAGGGGACGCAATCAAGATGTATTGTGCACCAAGTCTGACATTACCCCAGTTCCCAGAATTAGTGCTGGCGTCCTACACCAAAAACCCATCCGCACCTCACGACCCAGACGGCGTCGTCCAAGTATGGAACCTGCATATGCACGACAGGCCGGAATATATATTCCACGCGCAATCCGACATCCTTACCGCCAAGTTCTCCCCGTTTCATCCTCATCTTATCCTTGGGGGGTGTTACTCTGGCCAAGTTTTACTGTGGGACACACGAACCAACCGCTCGTCACCAGTTCAAAAGACCCCCCTAACCGGTTCCGGCCATACTCACCCTGTGTACGCCCTCGACATAGTTGGTACGCAAAATGCCAATAACATCATCTCCGCATCAACCGACGGTGTCGTCTGCTCCTGGAGTGTGGACATGCTGTCACAACCCCAAGAATACCTCGAACTCACCAACCCGCACGGCACCAAAACCGACGAATTCGCACCGACTTGCATTGCATTCCCGGCATCAGACCCCACCTACTTCCTAGCCGGAAGCGAGGAAGGCGTCATATTCCCCTGCCATCGATATGACCGAGCGGGAGCCAAAGCCGGGCTCGACCCACGCCTAAGCTACCGTGCGCACTCTGCACCAGTCATGTCCCTCGACTTCCACCCCGCACGCGGTCCCGTCGATCTAGGCGATCTCGTTCTATCATCCTCACTCGACTGGACCGTCCGTCTCTGGCGCGCCCGGCCACCGTCCGCGACCGCTGCTGCCGCAGCCGGCGTGACCCCAGCGCCATCTGCCGCCGCCAACGCCAGCGCGACCAGCCCGCTCATGGAATTCCCGCGTGAAGACCTCGTCTATGACGCAAAGTGGTCGCCCATCCGCCCTGGAATCTTCGCGCTGGTCGATGGAGCCGGAAGCCTGGAGATCTGGGACGTGAACAACGACGTGGAGATCCCGTCCGCCAAGGTTAAGCCGAGTGAGCTACGGGCGAAGAGTGGCAAGTTTGCAGGAATGGCGCTCGGGGGGATGGGAATGGGGGCCCGGAATAGTTTGAATAAGGTGGCTTGGGAGGGGACAGAAGGCAAACGAATCGCCACAGGGGGGCTGGATGGGGTGGTGAGCGTATTTGAGGTTGGGAATGAGTTTGGGGGGACGGAAGGGCAGAAGAGCGAGGAGTGGGCGGGGGTTAAGAAACTGGTGGTCCGCTGTGAGGCCGAGATTGAGGGTAGAAAAGCCAGATGACGGAGTACTCCGCTCGATAGGGCTGATACCGTACTACCATCAAGTTTCAGATATTATCCAATAATAGTGGTGATCATCTCATAGGAGTCCGAAGGTTTCTGTGGAGTGGCTTGATGCCGTGAGCCACGCTGGTCTGCAGTCGTGATAAAATCGACATAGCGCCTTTTCTTGGTACTCTTCGCAGGACCTTGGCTATTATGCGCCTAATTCCTTGAATAAACGTTTCCAGGCGACTAATTGGCCGTCGGACGGATTTGGTTTCCGTTCCATGAAGTCCTCCATAAAATGGTTGCAGCTCCCACGTGACCTGATGTCGAAGCCGCACCCTGACGGAGGATCTTCATATCAGCAACCACATCCACCACCTGAAGCACACAATTGCCACGCGACATGGTCACTCCGACAACCAGCGGAAATCTTCGCTGGGACGTAACTGGCACTTCTCCAGACAATGATAGGCGAGAGATCCATGGCTCCCGTCGATTGCGATTGAGGCGTGCCTGGAAGGATGCGGAATCCAGGCCGACAATCGTCCTGGTTCCATGATGAGCCTCCATACAGGCACGCTCCGTCCGGTTTCACAGTCGACATTTCAAAAATTCAGAGTCTAGGTGCTGGCTGAATTTCTGGTCTCCATCTGGAGTGCCTGAGTGTATTCTCTTGGTAGCTTAGCAGATGTCATATTTTCTCGTATCCAAGCCCATCTCCACCAGGACGGAATCCGACTACACTCGGAATGGCTTTCTTTCAGGTTGGACAAATGTTAATATCTAACGCCATATCTGTTCATCATTTCAATCTCCATTCAGTCTTCATCCAATCTTCATATTATTGTCTGTCTTTAGAGTCTCGTTCAACAACTACATTAACAACTACACTCATCCTCCACATGCTCACTCCATACCCTGCGGCACCATGTACCCATCCTTCTACCGTATATCCCGACCTCCGCCTGCGTACCGCCTTTCGCGGCCTACGTCGTGGTTCCAAGACGAGCGACGCTCTCGACACGTCCGCGCCTCCATCTACAACGACCAGGTCTTCCAGCAAGAGTTCTTCACCGACCCCTCCGACCCCTTCTCCGGCTCGCACGAGCTTATCCTCAACCCCATCGACGCTAACAAAGATGACTACGAAAACCCCTACAAAGTCTCCCAGGAAACTCTTGAAATCCCTTACGAGGGACAGGAGGAGTTCCACATCCGGTTCGACGAAGACGTAACGGCGCCAAAACCCGCGGAGGATGTCACGGCGGACAATTTCAAGGCAGGATGGCGGCTTCATCTTGCGTTCGCGGCTTTATCAGTCGTCACGCTTATGGCGGCCGTTGACGCGACATCTCTTTCCGTTGCTCTTCCTGTACGTTGATGTTACCGCTCGCGAATGGCTCGCAGCTACTGACTATCGCAGATAATGTCTCGATTGCTGAATGGAACTGCCATTGAAGCCTTCTGGGCAGGGACCAGTTTCTTGCTCACTTGCACCGTCTTCCAACCCGTCATCGGCTCTTTCAGCCATATCTTTGGCCGCAAGCCCGTTCTTTACGTCGTCTTCGTGTTCTTTGGTGTCGGTTCCATCGTTATTGCCGTAGCGAAGAACTTCACCATCATCCTTCTTGGTCGCTCAATCCAGGGTATCGGGGGTGGTGGTCTGATCGCACTGACAGAGATCATTGTCACGGATCTTATCCCACTACGTCTTCGAGGTGAATGGTTCAGCATTATCCACACTGTCTACTGCGTCGGTACCGTGCTTGGGCCTATCGTCGGCGGCGGTTTCGCGCAGAATGTCAACTGGACCTGGATCTTCTGGATCAATCTTCCGCTCCTTGCCTTTGCGGCTGTTTTGGTGTTCTTCTTCTTGCAGTTGAACTTTAAGACGACCACTTTCTTTGACAAGTTGAGCCGTATTGACTGGATCGGTACCGTCATATTCATCGCTTCCACCACCGGCTTTTTGATCCCGCTGTCGTGGGGCGGCACTCAATATCCTTGGACAAGCTGGAGGACTCTTGTGCCACTCATTGTGTCCCTCGCTGGTCTGGTTGGGTTTGTTGTGTACGAGGAGAAGGTCGCCAAGGAGCCCCTTATCCGGATGTCAATTTTCAAGAACCGTACCTCTGCTGTTTCATTCCTTGGAACTTTCCTTCGTAGGTGCAACCTGCTCTGCCTTGCTTCATTAGCCACTAACTGTTTATAGACGGTGTCGCTCTGTACGCTATACTTTACTATATGCCATTGTACTTTGAAGCAGTCAAGGGGTTCTCTCCTATCATCACTGGGGTCGCCATGTTCCCACAGATGTTCACCGTCTCTCCAGCCGCCATTGCTTCGGGAGTCTACTCCGCAGTCACAGGACGCTACGTCGAGGCAATGTGAGTCCACACATCCCCCACTCTCGATTCCTACCACTGACTCTCTCACAGCTGGCTCGGTTGGGTCTTCACCTGCGCCGGCATGGGCATCCTCATCCTCCTCCGCGAAGGCACCAGCACCGTCGCCTGGATCTTCATCAACCTCGTCTCCGGCCTGGGCATCGGCATTCTCTTCACCGTCCTCTCCATGGCCATCCAAGCCTCCACCCCCAACAAAGACATGGGCTACGCCGTCACCATGTTCGCCTTCTTCCGCGCCCTCGGGCAGACCGTTGGCGTCGCCGTCGGCGGTGTCATCTTCCAGAACCGTATGTTGGTGGAGTTGCAGAGCTACCCGTTGCTGGCGGATCGCGCACATGAGTACGCGCGGGACTCCTCGAGCCTGGCGGGCACTATCAAGACTATGGAAGATGGGCTCGAGAAGGATCAGCTGAAGGCGTCGTACGTCAAGGCGCTCATGTGGGTGTGGATCGTTATGTGTGCGTTGTCAGGCGTGGGCTTGCTCACCAGCCTGTTCACGAAGGCCTTACCGCTTGATCGTGCGCTGGAGACGGACCAGGGGTTCGCACATCAGGAGGTGAAGAATGATGAGGAAATGCACAAGAGGGGGGGCGATTAAGTTGTTAATAATACGGGGGGTGGACAGTCTGATATTTCTGCTTACATTGTTCGGGACGTTCACTGTCGATCCTTAGGCACTTCGGCGTTGGGTCGGTATCGGTGGCATTTGCATAGCGAGAGTAAGTTGGCGACATGAACGATATCACGCCACAGCTGTACATTTTATCGATCATGTATTGGTCTTGAATCTCAGCCATTTAAGCGTTGAAAAGTCTTTCTGTCTGTTCATTCAGCCAATAGTAAATCTCATGTAACCTCATCTTTTGACCGGCATAACTATTCATACAATCATCCCCCATGGTTCATTCGCACATTCCAAATCTCCAATTCGCCGCATCCAAGTCGTAACTCATTAGACACATGTACTCTTTCAACTACCTTGCATGGCTGACGATCCTTCCGTAAAGCTCCTCCGGGATTTTCGGGACGAAGCTAATTGCAATAGCCTTAACCTTCGCCGCTTGCAACGGAGGGAACGACCTTAAAATCTGGTTTGGACTGCTTTCATCAGCCACAACTCAATGTTCCACACAAAGACAGACAACTCACCTCGCCGCCTCCATAAGCTGATCCCGAATCAACACCAGTTGCGCTACAATACACAACAGATTCAAATGCGTCCCGTACGCGAACAAAAAATCCCACAGCGCCAACACCTCCGGCAATGGCGGCGTGCACGCGCACATGGTCAACACGCTTGCGAACCCGTAGATCTCCGCGCTCATCCCCTTGCTCTGCAGATACGCCGCGAGCTTGGGGTCCACGATCATGAGGATCTCGTCGACCAGCCGCAGCCCGCGGTGCACGCCGTCCATGGACGGAAGGATGTACGAGGGGAGTTCGTTGGAGATGAGGGTGGAGAAGGCGGCGAAGGCTTGAGTTTCCGAGCGCGCAGCATAGAGGAGGGGCGCAGCGAGGACGTTCATGCCTTGGACGTAGCCGATGGTGGTGGACGTGCCGTGGGATGCAGTGGTGTCGCCGGAGACAGAGTGCGCGGACATCGAGGTGCGTGGCGGCCTTGCGCTATCGTTGGTCGGCTGGCTGGCAGGGTCTTTCCGATCCGGGTCCGGGCTATTCAGCATGTCGCTAAGATCACGCTTAAACCGCGAATCGGGCGACCCCCCCCCCTTGATGTTGCCGAGGGACCCGTCGATGCTCCCGGCGGTGGACATGGTGGGCGGCGACTGCCAGCCGTTGACTTTCGCTTCGTGCGCATCGTGGAGGCGCCAAGCGATGGCGTTGAGGACACGGGTGAGGCTGTTTTCAGTGACGCGGCGGCGAAAGAGGGGGTCGGTAGCGAGGGTGCGGAAGGTGTCGTTGCGGATTTTGTTGTAGGCGGGGGAGGGGCCCTGGCGGACGAGGTCGAGGTAGGTGTCGGTTTTGAGAGGTGGAGAGGAGAGGAAGACGAGCCAAATGTAGATGCGGAGTTCGGACTGGGAGGGGCAGTTAGAATGTCTGTTCGAGTTGGGACAAGATCGGAGATCGTGCGGGGTGGTTGATGTTTACCATGCCGTCGCTGTTCGCCGGGATGCCATTGACAAGGACATTGTATCGGAGGTCGTCTAGACCACGGCAAACATCGCCACCAGGCGGACCTTTCAGAAGGAGAAGGTCGAGATTCGTCATGGTTACGGTATATGGGGGATGCAGTTGAGATGACTAGAGGCGTGCCCAAGACGCGCTGCGACGCGAGTTGAAGTCCGATTTACAGAAAGTTGGGTGGCTGAGAGGTAAATTGCGGCAAGGGTCCTCCATTCCAGCCACACTCAGAAGGCTGGAGTTTGAGCATTAGTCAGCACCCCCTGAAGGCATGAACCATGAACCATCAACCAACGTCTAACACGCAACAGTGTCTTGATTTGAGTCTAATCCATTCCAATGGTTTCAAATAATTGAATGCAAGGATGCTGCTATCCGGTATACTATGTGTCGTGGTGGTGCTGTAGGGGTCGGCAACATGACAATGGTATGAGACCAAATGATACCAGTGCTCTTCTGTCCAAACCCTCCGACTTATGACACCACCAAAGTGGTGATACCTGGTAGATATCACCATTTCTTCCGCCCTTTGACCAAACAGCTGGAACCTAACAGCGACTCCATGCCTTCTCTCTATCTTTTATGTCTGGTTTTTGAATGCTTTGTGTGCCTGTGGAACATGATGGCGACAGTCCCTCATTTCAGCTGCCTTGGTGACGAGCTGGCAAGCTTCGAGTCGCAGACATGCCATCTCCAAATGATATATATGTTTTCTTTCGACCTAAGTATATGCCATTGAACTCAATTCCAGTCGCCAGGCGCCGATAGAAAGAATGAGCTGAGGATTTAGCCGCAACACCATTCACATGCGGGGAAGGTCGAATTGGCAAGGGCGCACATGTGAATACTGAAATGAGTCGCATTCAATTTCGTATATTCTCTTCCTATGAACCGAGTTTCCTTCACTATTGGTGTTTTGTTTTTCACACTGATGACAACCCACTTCAATCACTCTTCTGATTTCCTTCAACCAACACACAAGAGAAGCAGCAGCATTCTTGGAATTCGTGTCCTACTTTAAGAGCGTTTGAGATGGCAAAGAAGAGCGGCAAGCAGGCTGTTAAGCCATCGCCTGGGCCTCGCCTATCACCACCGATCGCTGATCAACGGAGAGTTATTCAGGGGTCTTGGGAACAGGCCTTTGCCACACTGCTGAATGGCCGTGGAGGAGTCCTCCAAGTGACGAATTTCAATCCTAATGGTACCCAAGCTGACATGAAGTCGTTCTTGAAAGACATCGAGTTGTGAGTCCGTCCAGATCATTGAGGATGTAGAATCCCTCTGAATGTGCTAACTGAAAGGCTCTTTAGCAATATCCTTTTCATTCCCAAAGACCAAAAGGGTAATGTCGGGATCGCGCTTATGTCCTTCCGGTCTCAGAAAGACTACACCCTAGCTGCCACTGAGTTGAACAAAAGGAAAATCAATGGCAGGCTCATGTCTGTGGTGGATGCAGGTGCATTACCTGTGACGAAGCCAGATACCACTCAAGCAGTGCATAACGGCGACCAGTTCAAGCTTACTCCGGATCAGATGAATAGAATCAGCAATAAGGAGAAGAACCGCTCCGAGCAGATCAACAACCGCAAGAGTGGCAAGGGCTCGCCGTTTCTCACTGCGTTGGACAATTCGACCTTGGTCTACATAACCCTCTATGATTTCCCCTTCGCACTCACTGCAGGAGGCACTGCCAAAGCCGCAGAAGTAGTCTTGACGTCCATAGTTTACGGCGCGAAGAAAGGGTTGGCGAATTTCCGGTTCTGGGCCGGACCATATTTCTTGGCCGCATATCGGGACCTGGAATCTGCCCAAGACGCGATGCGCGCACTCCATGGCCACGCCATCATTGGGAACGACAACGTCACATATGGCACGCTCAGCATCGAAACCGGGCCAGTGAACAGAGAGAAGAGGGAAGCCCTGCTTGCTGAGGTTCGGAACGGCAGCTGGAACTCCGTACTTCCGACAGGGTTCTGCGACAGACTGTTTGTGAAACACGTTATGGACGGTCTCAAATCTGGGTCTCTTAAGCCACAGGATTATGATGGTTTCTACGACAAGAGGCACCACTATGTCGGCCCTGCCATTGATCCACGCCCTGTCATTGCTCCACGCCCTCCTTTGGTGCCCGAATCCTTCAGCACGAGCGAGCCACTGAGCTTTGTTGACGCAACCTCCAACACTTTTGTCCAACGACCGACAACATCAGGGACACCTTTCGACTCTCATGCCGATTCCCCACATGTCCCAGCTCCTCAGAGCCCTGGACAAGTCCAGTCATCTTTACAGGCAACCCATACATGGCCGCCGGCTGGCACGTCGAAGTCCATGCGGATTCCATCCACACATCCAATTCCAAATCGACCTCCACGGTCTACACATGACGAGCGGCCAGGTCTTTATGGCAGTTTCCTTCGAAATAAAGGAGGGGAGAATCGTGGAGTTAAGCGGAAGGCGGATGACTATGATATAGCAGAGTCCACGAAATCGCTTAGGTTGGAGGAGTCGGATGAAACTGAGCAATTGAGCTGGAGAGAGCTGTAGTACGGCAAACGCCGAATATTTTGATACATGGGATGATGAGTGCCAGCAATGTACCAGACATTGATAACACTTGCTAATGTTATTCTGAGATGAGGGTTCCATCGGTCTCTTCCTAGCGATGGACTACGTGGAAGTGGGTAGATAGCCATAATCGAACGTTCACCTTGCAAAGAAATACAGACGTGACAAGAAATTGGAACATGATACATCTTCTATTGACTATCTATCATACATAGAGGGCCAACACGAATACCAAAAGGTATCCCTCACAAAAGCCATCAGTGTCCATATAGCGACTGACGCCATGCTGTCTACCAGGACCCCAAACGCCTTGCCGCAATTCGTCTACTCTAGCACCGTAACCAAACCCAAGTCCTCATATCCGACCAGTCTCGGACCTCTCGAGAATCCTCTACCCGAACGTCTTCAAGAACCCCCACAGCCCGACCCCGCACAGCACCGGAATCGTCAGATTATCATCCCAACCCCACAAATCCACCGCCTCCGCCGCAGCCGCCACCGTCCCGGCAACCACGCTGGCAATGCCGACTGCAACTCCACCGGTGACCTTCGCGGTCTCTGGGTTCCATCCAAGATATCCGCAGACCGCCCCAGGAAGCTGCAGCATACCCTTAAAAGCGAATGCGTTCACCCCGACATCATATCCAAATGGGGTGCCAAGTTTCGGCCCAATATACCCCCAGAACACCGCCGCGGAGGCCACGCCAGTGAACATCGCGGCGGCAGTGCCGGCGAGCGACTTGCCCTTACGGATGTGCGGGGTATACCTCCCCCAGAGGCGGCCGAAGGTGCTCGCAGCGGTGTCGCACCAGCTGAGCAGCAAGACGCCGAGGACGCCAATATCCTTGGGGAAGACGCGGAGGACGAGATACGTCCCAGCGAGAAAGAAGATGGTACCGTTGTAGCTGTCGACCTCGGACTCGCGCATGAGGGCGCCGAGAACGCGGATGTAGAAGGCGTTGAAAGCGGGGATGCGGTGGCGGAGGAGGTCGGCGCAGGTGATGGGGAGGAAGGCGGACAGGAGGAAGGGGGTGATGTGCGTGGGTTGGTAGCCGCGGGAGTAGAAGTGCAAGACGAGGAAGCCGATGGACACATGCAGGGCTTTGCGCGGGATCTCGTGCTTGTGGACCTGCGTCATGGTCAGGCTGCATGCGACGGTGAGGTGGTTGTGCACGCGCAACTGGATCCCACGTACGAAGCTTCGCCATTCTTTATGAATGGGAATTAGCCCCAGCGGACTCGGGCTACGGCTTAGTTCGCGCCAGTAGCTGTAGCCGGGTGGCTTCAGGTGCCCGGTGGCGCGCCCTTTCACCGCTGCCTCCGCTGCTTTACTTGTCCCGTCGGTCGGTTTCGACAATCCGCTTAACCTCCGCCGTCGACTCTCCAACGGCGATCGACTGCGTGCTCGGGACATCTCCGCATCCGAGACGCTGCCGCCGCTCGGTGTCTGCCTATCTTCATGGATCGGAGGAGGCGAAGTGACCCGATTGGTGCGTGCTATTGATCTGGTGACGGGCCCAAGGTAGGAGCCGGATGATGAGGAGAACGACCCGCGAGGACTGGGGGAGGGGGATATGATTCGGGGAGTGGACGGGATATGCGAAGACATGTCGTCGGCGAAGGCAGCGGTGGCGCGGAGTTCTTCCACTCGACTGCGGAAGCGCTCGGAGAAGGGTGGAAGGCCTGCGACGTCGCACGAAGAACGCCGATGCGAAGAGTTATGTATAAAAGGGATTGAGAAAAGCAACGCAACTGATGTGGTGGGAGTGGAGAGGTCCAGATCTTCGACCTGATCGTCCAGCACGATGACAGGTGCTGCGAAAAGATTTCTGGTGATACGCTGACGCAGGTTTTCAGTGCTACTGGGCGATCGGTGTGGTATAGGGTCCGCTTGGAGTCGCGTCCGCGGAACCGATTCGCATGTTTGAAGTCGACAAGGGGGACTGTCGGACTGGACGAAGGAGAGAGAGATAAGATAGAGGGGTGAGGGTGAGATGTGAGTGATTCAGGGTGGTGGTGAAGAGGGAGAAGAAAAGTGGTGCTCAGCCTAGGATATACTCATGCCTCAGGCCACAATTCAATGCAGTGGCGGGCATGGATTCTTATTGGCCACAGGACTGCCTAGCGCTTCCGGAGTATCACCCTCTGCTTAGTAATTAGTAGCAGTTACCAAATCCCACCCTGGCAACTCGATCCTCGATGCTTTGCACTTAAAAATGCTTTTCATCGTCCTCGATAATTCCGATGTTTTTTCACACGTTTCTGAAGGCTAAGGAACATCGCGTGAGCTGCATCTGTTGTTATCAATTCTCCTCGGTACAGTAGTGGCATCACCAGTAGCATCACGAGGAGCTGGGAACCCGATGCAACCGTTCAGAACTCTGTCAAGTCTTCCTTCTCGTAGGACAGCTGGTATCCTAACTAGGAAATGAAAAATGAATGCTTGAATCATATTATTCTGTCTCGAACTTGATTCAGAGACCTCAAACAACTGGCAAGGTCACGTGCATCCACTGAAATCGCCCCTTGTTGCCTGATTGTTGCCTCTGCCTGGCCCCTGTTGCCTCCAATACAAGGCAGAGGCGAATCGAAGGCCATGCAAACTTTACATCTTTTAGTACACCGTAGTACCAGGACATATAACTTATAAGTACCGTCAATGTTCTCTAAATAACCAATCCCTTCTAAAATCTGCTCTGTGTCCGAAAATATTTAAGCAGACATGGCCGTAACACGTCAAACAAGAGCCTCGGCCAGAGTGTTAAGTGACACTGCACTCAGTCAACTGTCGAAAAGAGCTGGAGAGACTAACGGGAAGCCCCCTCTGCTTGAGAAGTCCGAGGGAAGACCCGAATCCTCGTTCCAAGGGAAATTAGAGCAGTTTCAATTCGCGGACGCCGCCAAAGAGCCAGGAACCAGAGCAAAAAATGCGGCAGACCAGGAACCTCTATCCCGAACTCGCTCGCCCCTCAAACGAGGCCGCGTCGATGTCGTGAGCGAATCCACCAAATCTCCCTCCCGCTCCGCCTCCTCCTCCCCATCCAAACGCTCCCGCCCTTCCAGCAAATACGCCGCCCCCTCCAAATACGCGCACCTCTCCCCTCTCCGCGACATCCTCGCCCCCCACCTCATCTGCATCTTCATCGGCGCCAACCCCGGTATCCAAACTGCCACGTCCGGGCACGCCTACGCGCACCCGTCCAACCTCTTCTGGAAGCTCCTCCACTCCTCCGGATGCACGGACCGCCGCTGTCGGCCGGAGGAAGACGCCGAGCTCCCGCGGCTGTACGCGATGGGGAACACGAACATCGTGGAGCGGCCGACGCGCGACGTGGGGGAGCTATCGAAGGCAGAGATGGTGGCGGGGACGGCGGTGTTGGAGGAAAAAGTGGCGAGGTGGAGGCCCGAGGCGGTGTGTATTGTGGGTAAGGGGATTTGGGAGGCGGTATGGCGGTATCGGCATGGGCGGTATCCGAGGGCGGGGGAGTTTGCGTATGGGTGGCAGGAGGTGGGGGAGAATATGGGGAAGGTGGAGGGGGAAGAGGGGTGGGATGGGGCGAGGGTGTTTGTGGCGGCGAGTACGAGTGGGGTGGCGGCGTCGTTGAAGCCGGCGCAGAAAGAGGAGATTTGGAGGCCGTTTGGGGAGTGGGTGAAGGGGCGGAGGGAGGAGAGGGCACGGGAGGAGAGGGAAGAGAGATCGCGGGATGAGATGGGGGCTGTGGAAAGTTGATTTCAAGTGTGGGAGCATTTATTGCAGTGCATGATCCGCCAGTTATACATTCTGATACATTCTGTTTTCTATCCGCTCATCTCTCCCGTCGAGATCAATTCTATCCGCCATCCCCTATCTTCCCCTCTTTACCCCCCCAACAGTCCTTCCCGGCCGTAATTGGAGTCATCGGCCATCTTCTCAAGCTCTATTCTTCACTTCCTGCGCTTCCAATCAAGCCGTCGTTTCCGTCGTTTTTGGTACTTTATTCACTGCTTCCCCTTGCCTCCTGGTCGACGCAGGCACCGATGCCGCTGCGCCCACACTAACCGCATGCACAACCGGCAACGCGTCAGATGCCCGTGCTTCCAGCATCGCTTCGTCGCCCATCTTCGGCACTTGCCACACTTCACCGCCTCACCGAAGGCACCCTTTGCGCCCTGCTTGGGAAGTTGCCCATCGTCTAAGCGCGGGGTAATGCGGGAGGTGCGGGGGGTCATGGTGGTGGTGGGGGTGGAGGGTTGGGTTTGTTGGAAGAGTAGTGAGGATGAATGGAGAAGTGTCGTTGTGTGCTGTTGTGATCAATAGAATTGGGGTTGTGTCGAGTGACGAAGAGCAGACCCAAAATAACGATACTTTGAGGGTTTATATATCTGCGGCTGCGCTCTCTCGAACTTTGCCATGCAGAGGAACCATCGCCCCCAAGACAGGATATTCCCCTTCTATCGCTTATCGAAGACCATCGTCGACTCCGCGACACTTCTGATGAATGCATCGTCCCGATGTTTCGGGTCCGGCCATTGTCTGTTGGCGCGGGGTCACTCTGAGGCTGATGTAAGACAGGCGGCGAGGACGATGGTCTGAGGGCCACGTTGTTGGCGTGTCGGAGGGCGGGACATGGGTAGGAGCGCTGAACAAAGTGGTGAAGGAGATCGAAGACAGCGGGTGGGAATCGCAAGTCAGATGGTTGCGGGGAGTAGGTCGCGTGGAGTTTCAAAGGCTCTGGTGGGTGGCTGCATCGTATCTTCGGATGTCTCATTTACAATGGCGTTGTCGGATGAGACAATGGACTGTGGGATATACATACTATGCTAATAGTCTATCTATACCTTCAGTTTCGAATGGTATTGACAACACCCTTTCTACCCATCCCCGTACAGGTTCTGGACAAATTTCTAGAGGGCTCCGAAACTCAATCACAGCACTGCAGCGCTCCGCATGTCTCGGCGCACTTGACACGGCACATCGACTCATCGCTCGACGCCTGCCTCTGTCTAACCTCCTCCTGCGGCTCATCGCCTGAGACGGTGGGTTCCGTACTCTTCGCCTCCACTGCGGTACTCCCCGTCGTCTCCGAGATGCTCCTCCTCGCCAGTTCCGGCTGCATCGTCCAGCTATGCACACCCCATGCATGAAAACACTCCCCCATCTCGGTCGCGCGCTCCATGAACCGCTCGAGGCTGTCGTCGTTGGTTACCACGTGCACCGACGCGATCGTCTTGGTCTCGTTGAGCCGCCAGACGTGCAGCTCGTGGACGCTCAGGATGCCGGGGAGGCTGCTGAGGTCGGCGGAGAGGGCGGGAAGGTCGATGGTGGGGGGGGAGCCTTGCAGGAGGATCTTGCTGGAGGCGTTGAGGAGCGGGACGCAGGAGGCGAAGATCATGAAGGCGATGGCCATGGAGACGGCGGGGTCGGCGTAGTAGCGGGCCTCGGACTTCACGAACCAGATGATCAGGGCGGAGATGATGACCCCGATGTTGTTGATGGCGTCGCCGATGACGTGGATGAGGACGCCCATCATGCCGAGATCGCGGTGGTGGTGGCTGGTGGAGACGTTTTGGTGGGCGTGGTCGGCGTGGATGCCAACGCCCTATCGTGGTTAGTTGGAAGCTGGTGTATATTTTAGGTATAACGTACGGAGACATTGATGGAAAGATGGATGTCTGGCTGATCTTCGTTTGGGGTGTCCCCGTGGGGATGTCCATGTCCATGTCCGTGGTCATGTCCATGACCTAGGCTTGTTAGCTATAGGAACTAACAGAATATGAAGATGAATCAACCATGAAGAAACAGAACGCTAATGATGTTCAAGCCAAGTCCAATCGACCCGACGATCAACACAAGCTTCGGATGCTCGACCTCTGTATTCCATCAGTCATCTGGACTGCGACACGCAAAGACATGCATACTCTCAATCGAAATGAATCGCTCTAAGGCTTGAAGAAAGATGCTGAGACTCAGAGCTGCCAGAAAGACGCCGTTGAAGAAGGCACCCAACATCTGTGCGCGCTGCCATCCGAAGGAGAACCCCCTAGGAGACTTCCCTTGCTTGGAGACCTTGGACAGTGTTAGCTTAGGGAGGATAACATAGGCGACGGAACATACCCGGATAGCTATAAGAGCTACGACAAAACCAATAAGGTCATTGAGCTACGATGACCCCTGTTAAACACCCTCTTCAAAGTTGGGAAAGGTACCATACGTAGTGGAACGCATCAGCGATAAGAGCCAAGGAGTGCGTGTAGAAGCCCACTATTCGCAATTAGACCGTTAAACTTAACAAAAGGAAGGTAATAATACCAGAAATCTCCGCAATGAAGAAGCACAGCGAGATCCCAATAACAATCGACAGGCGCGTCGTGTTGGACAACGGAAGAGAACGCATAGTGTCTTGAAGCTGGTGAGAGCTACGACCAGTCACATCCAGGTACAAGCACTTCCGATACCGGTCTAGTGCAACAATCGCAAAGGAACAGAGTCTTGCAATATAGACGAAGAATTGAAAAGACTAGAGATGAGAAAGTAAAAGCGCTGATGACACTGAATGAGATGCCAAGGATAAGTGCAGCGTCGACTTCTAGACTTCCATGTTAGGATCTGGTGAAGGATGCGATTGCACGAAGGTGAAATCTATGTCGATGGTGAAAAGTGCACTGCTCTGGTACCATTCACTTTCTCGATATCTCATTGGCCTTGTGCTGCTGTAGCTTGCATGTCGTGTAGATCTCCTGTCTAAATAAATCTGTAGCGAAAATGTCCTGGCATTGCTCAGGTTTCGAGAGGGGTTCTACAAGTTATTTTCCTTTGGCGCTTCGCTTTGGTACCAAGCTCACCCCTGGCTTTGGTAGGTACACTATTAATTGCCGGTTATCCGTTGTTAGTGTTATGGGTATAGGGTTATTATGGTATCAGACATCCATAAGAACAGTCACAGCCAGTCTCTCTAAAGGCCTTTATCCAGAGCAGCATAGTTCCTATTAATCAAGCATCCCTAGTTACTCCCTTGCTACTCGCCGCTCTGTGCTGTAGCACCAGTGTTCGAAGCATGGCATTACAATCCCAATGAGGACTCACATCGCCTTCCTCCATAGAAATTATACATACATTGATTCGCAATATCAAATATCAAACGAGATCAAGTTGTCCCACCTGCGAGAACATGATTTACATTCTAACAGACCTGGCAACGGGGTACGATCCGTACGAGACTGAAGCTTTAGATAGGCCGCGGCTCCGAGACTACTATTCATCGCCTTTCCACCCGGTTCCCCTACGCGATGCCAAAAAAATGCGATGTCCAAGTTCGGGTGCTGTGGCACAGTGTGGCCGACACCTTGAGCGCTGTATCCCACAATCTGCGCCGTCGTCGATGTGCCGTCTCCATAGATGGTCTGGGTATACCCACTCTGGGGTATATTGGCGGGGTCCTTCTTCGTAGTGAGTCCTAGGACGTTCGACCATTACTTCAACTACTCCTGACCTGACATGCCAAAGTTAGCATCATGCGCTGCTCTAAAAGTAGGGAGGGAGGGAGCTCACAGTTTGGATAGCGGAGTGTACTATCGGCTGTTCCGTGGAAGCTGTATCAGACAGTATTGGTTTGGAAGGGTTTTACGGCTGAAAGTTGACGTTGCAGGATTAACTCACATTTGCATCCTAGTTCGAGGGCCTGTATAGCCCGGATAATACGACCGCACCAAGTCACCCCACGCCTGTGCGGTCTGAGTGAGCTGACCATTTACGCATGCGTTGGCTTAGCCGGGTGGTTCCTGAGTAGCGGTCGCACCCTGGATGTAGAAGCATCCGTCTGGAACCCCCGAGTAGACGGAGGCTGCCTTAAAGACGTCTGGGTAGACACCAGCAAGCACATTCGCCATCCTTTTAACATCAAGAGTCAGCTATCGTGCTCTCATGGTGTTTTCAGTAAGAGGAAGTAACCACTTCTTAACATACATCGCACCAGAACTGGTTCCAATAACAAATGTTCTGTTCGCGTCTCCACCGTACTTGTCTACCGCGTATTTGACCATGTTCGCGACTGTTTAGCTTCGCCACCACCGTTGTGGGTTAAAGCTATATCAAATCCCATTAGTGCCGTGTCTCCATTAAGGTCGTACCAGCAGTCAGAAGACGGTCCAGGAGATGATACAACAGAATAGGACGGGGGGGCACACTTACTAGCCTTCGAAGCGACATCAAAGCAGCCACCACCGGATTTTGAGTTTGGAAAGATCAGGGTGATGCCATGTCTGTCCGCAAGTGGCAAAACTGGGACTCACTAGAGTATCCCTGGGCGGATCCCTGGCAGTGATGTACACCCTCGATGATAGGTGCCGGAGCCTTGATATTCTTTGGAACGTAGGAATACATTCCTACCTTGGTAGGGCCGGCACTGAAGTCTCTGACTTGTTGCAACTGGCAGATACCGAGCGTGGCAAACGCCATAAAAATTGTGAGAAGCCTCATCCTGTCGAAGTGCCTGTCTATGGTCTGCCGGGCAACGATGTCGATGGAGGAAGTTTTTTGGGGGAGGCTCTGATAGATATAGAGTTTTCATTTCAGTCGCTCCGCTCACCGCTGCATACGAGATCGCTGCAAATGAGACCGCTGCGTACGAGACCACTGCAAATTTCCCGATCTTTTTTATAGTCATGGCTGGCTAGCGTATCAAATCGAACCCCAGCGGCTGTATGGCAAGAAGATGGGGCATTGGATAAAGGAACACCGGCTCTTTACCTGGAAATATAAAACGCAGAGATGGGGGTTATAATATGAATGAAGTCTGACACGACTGAAATCTGTATATAAGTTCCACCTCCAGTTGGAGCGAAATTTAAAAATCATGGAGTTTCAATTTCATGCGAACTTCCCGTACGGTACTAGGAACTAAGGAGCTCTCGTACTCGGCTCGAGATAAAAGACAATTAAACATGCTTTCTTCCGTGCGCTCCTGTCTCGAAACAGGACGTTCCGAGGCGTCACAACGTGCGTTGGGCGAGCTAGCAACATGGAAAACGGCGTGTCTCTTCCGATTCGCAAGCGGATCGCGGAAGGATAACAGGTTCTATATTGTCGTACACTACGGTTATGACGCCCGTGTCATGGTACGAAAGGATGAGGTAAAACTCTGTAATTCGTGATATACGAGAATCAATCTACAGAGGAAGGAAGATCTAAAATACAAGCCGCTGTGTGAGGGAGTGATAAGTTGGCCTTGGGGTGAACACAACAAGTCAACAACAACACATCGTAAGGCCATAAGGCACCTACACCCCAAGGCATCAAACTGAATTCAGTCTTCGATCCTTCACAGCCCGTTACGACGAGACTTATCCTTAATAAGGGATCAGGATACAACTCTTCCTGGAACAGTAGATGAGGGGTACGTGGTTTAGGTCATGTGACCCAGTCATGTGTCCCGTCGTTCAGATATCATGTGTATACCTATGATCTCGCCGAGGCTGATTTTTGAGGACGAGAGAACTAAAGGCTGCGACTGTTGTAGTTACTGTTGTTAGGATCTAATGTCGAAGGCCGGGCAAAACTCTATATACGAGCTTGGTTGGTAAAGGAAGACAAAGTTGATGTCAACAAGTTCGGACGAGACCCCTGGAAGACGCTAACCGGAACAGGGCATGTTCGCTCCTCCGGCGGCAGCTATCGAATTTCGGTTGTTTTTATCGCGTCTGGATTCGCAGTTATCCATCGTAACAATACACGCGATGTCTGTTGCATTATCTCCATTCTATCGGTTCTTGGGCTCAATTCTGATGTCGTGCGTTGAATTTCCTCGAACATTTACTTTTACCAAGTATTTGAACACAAGCATCGTATGCCTATCGAGTCCAACATGTAACACCGATCCTACAGCGTTGTAACCTAATGACACTCATATTTATACTGCCATCTCCAATATTCATCTCCCCTGTCTCCTAGCGAGCTATAAAAATTACAATCCGAGAGAGGGTGACTAATTCCTCAACAACTATTACCTCAGCAGTAGCACGGTGCATTGTTGAGTTCCGGATGATCGACACCACACGTTCGGACTGGCCTTCGACACGGCCCGCACCGAGCAACTAGCCCGCAAATTTTCCTTCTCGGCGACCACCATCGGCTGTCTCCAATCATCGGAGCCGGCCCGTACGTCTGGTAGAGCCTCAATGTGGTAATTAGAATCCCCCCTCTTAGGTTGATGCGTCCTCCCAGCCCCAATATATGGACGAAGATCCAGTAGGTCGGCAAATCGGACAATGCTCCTAGTGGTGATTCACAGGGTCATAGAATGATCCAGTCGATGGCATACAGATCCGAAAATGAGATGCTAGGCCGAGTCTAGTGTTCCTCTGCCAGAGCCATTCTTGCGGCCTGTCCGGAGCCAGGAGTTTTACGTTCAGGTCTAACAGGACTGAATTAGGTAGGTATCTAATACTGGATCGACATTGAGCTGCTGTACTACCTTGTTGAGTGTGTATGATGGTTGTATCAGGCTGTGCGATATTTCTTAGTGTTATTGCCCTGACGGTCTCGGTTTCGGCACTGGTCTATAATTTACTGGGCGATATAGCCATATGTGTTTCCCTCCTGTGACTGGTGAGCATCGTCAATTTCAGTCTCTAAAGGTTAGTAGTCGTTACTCTTCATTCAGTCTTCGCTTCTCTTCATATATGCCACCTCATATATATCATCTCATACAAGTTATAGTCCTATGTATTCTTGCTTCACCGGCCAACCCATCTTCTGTTTATCTCCTGGTCCACGTTCGCGGTACACAGTTTTTAAGCACGGGACTGTTGAACACATTCCATATGCTAATTGATTAACGGGGAACTTGCAACCCAAGGTCGCTAGGTTGAATCGTCGCAGAATCAGGTATCTTGGACCGCGTACACAATTGCGCGGTAGCTCACAAAAAAATTTGCTTTCACACCATGGCACACATGGAAGATTTTGCTATTTATGTGATTATAACTTACCTAAGTTAACCTTCTAGTCGATATCTCGCTCAACCTATATTCCATCATCTTTATCTTGAAGCGACAAGGGGAAAGGTGTATGGATATAAGAAGCAGTTGCTTTGCAACATCTGATGGTGCTTTTCGGCAGCTACAAAAATACTCTGAACCCAGAACAGCAATAGTAATCACACTTTTAGTAATACTAAGCTCACAATGTTGCACAAAATGATCTTTCAGTAGGTAGAGGAACAACTTCATTGATACAACGCCAACATCACTGATCATCAATAGTCCTGCGCCGAAGAAGGTCGAAGCCCCTGTCATTTCCATTCAGCCAGAAACGGCTAAGAAGGTTGAGGAAAGGCCAAAGGATCTTTTTCAATTGGACACTGAGATGGCTGATAGTCCTCGAGTGCCATCAGTCGCTGAATGTGCTGCCCATCTCAAGCTTTTGAACGCGTTTATTGTGCTGAAGGCAAGCTTTGAGGCATGGGGCCAAGAAGCTGGTGTTCCCTCTGAAAGCTGCTGGCAGCAGTATATGGCTCTAGCCACGGCTCGATTTTCGACCTGGTTGCGTTATGTACGAGAGTCGGGCGAGATATCGCAGGTACCATCTCTTGGTAAGCTTCTGGGAATAAGTTTTCCATTCCACGGCATTAAATCCAATCCCTGTCAGATATCCTCTTGGTTTGGCATGCTTTCATGCTGAACCCGGCGGATTATTTCAAAACCTGCGGCCCTGTGATTGGGGAGACACGCGAGACGATTCGGGTGGCAGGTATCCCTTGGGAGGCTTTGGTAAGCCGGGAGACCCGCCCAATCATATTACGACTGACATTGCTCTTAGCGCTCCTGTATTGACCCTGTTTCTGGGAAATTCAATCTTTCTGCATCCCAGGAGGAGATACTGAATAGCTTGAACCTCCATGTCGATCCATTGAAGTTCCTGGAGGAGGAAAATAAGGCGGACGCGGCGAAGAGCCATTTCATGGCCATCATGAAAAAACCTGATGTACAGGCGGAGAAGCCCGAGCACGCGGGCGCAGACACTGAGAAAGTTGTCGTCGACGTCAAGCAAAACTTGCTCTTGGGAGCCTACGACCTTATGGCGGAAGCGAACTTCACCTTCAAAAGCATCGAATTCGACCCCATCGCGGCCGTCACTCGCCAGCTCGGGTTTACCGAAAAGATGGCCCACTTTGGCTGGCTCCATAGCCCGACCCTGGATTCGACTCTTCGCTTCGCCGTGGGGAGGTAAACGACGTTCTTCACTATGATGAAGGACACAGCGGGCGCGGCCCCAACCATGGACATCGACCCGGTCTGGCACACGCACCAGGTCTCCCCGAGCCGCTACCTGGCATACTGCAAAGAGACCCACGGCCCCCTCATCAACCACGACGACCGTGCCGAAACTCCCAAGCTCGAGGAAGGATTCGAAAAGGCGCAAGAAGCGTACAAGTCCGCGACCGGCGCCGCATACCTCGAATGCAATAGCTGGTACTGCGAACATGACCGGGCCGGCGGCAAGAAAGGCCTGCTCGCCAAAGACCAGTCCTTGCTCGATCATCTGATCGACGCGGAGAACCAGCGGCGCCGCAACGCGAACGTGCCGGTGCTTCTGGACTTCGCGCAGTGCTGCTGCCACTGTTCGCACCCGGCGCAGGTCGATGCAGAGAGTGCGGAACGGAGCAAGGCGTCCTCTAGCCAGACACCGCTGGACTGGCCGCGCTGTCGGCGTTATCGTAGCGTTGAGGAGGGTGTCGGAAAATGCCATCGTCGTTGTGGCACCTTTGAGGAAGGCGTGGGGGCATGCAAGCGGGTCGGTTGCCCCAAATTCTATGAGAAGGATGTGGGGAAATGCCATGCTCGTTGTCGCGCCTCTGAGGGCGGTATGGGGAGATCTGGGGGATCTACTGCGATTCGCCGTGAGACATGCAAGTTGGGTCCTGCTGAGGGAATAAAGTCCTCGGCGGTGATTCGCTGCAAGGCCTGGAGAATGAGTACTGCTGAGGGAAGCAAGTCCCGAGCAGCGAATCGCTGTATGACCTGCAAAATGAGTACTGCTGAGGGAAGCAAGGCCTTGACAATATAAATTGGAAGAGGTTGTGTAAGGTGGCGAATCTTGCCGGGGACCCAACGACATGCCGCTCTCCCCTAGTAGCGTGGAACTAACTGAAATGCTCCTAGCGGATGTTAACTGAAGTCGACCAATTTCCTTGCACGAAAAGTCTGCTAACGGATTATGTTTTCATAGCTGAATCTCAGAAATAAGGAGTTGTCTGGAAAAATTAGACGAATTGATGCTGAGTGACGGTAGTGCGCGTCCGCTGTTTCATTAATTGAGTAATAATACCCATCTATTCTGCGACTAAAGATGCGGAACCTTTGCACTCGCTAGTATCAAGTTGACGATGCTGAACAAGCCTTCTCCAAGAATGAGCCCACTAGCCAAGACAATGACCGGCGAGTCTTCTCGTTTGAGATAGCTCCTCCAATACCAATCAACAAGACCGCCAATAGTCCGCGCAAGAGTAAAAGACGGGGTATTATACATGCCTGTTAGCAAGGTGTTAGCTCATTGTCAATCTCGTCAATGTGTGGCACTCACCAACAGCCACGGCAATCCCACCCGGCACCCAAGTCGTCCATCCTCTGCCGTCTTTCCTTGTCCTCCCCCACATCCTCACAACCGTTGCTACAGCCCAGAGTACACCAGCACCCACTGCCCACTCTGGCACCATCTCCGGCAACCCCTTCCCCGTGACCAACCGCGCCGTGAACACCCACACATACGCAGTTGGCACTTCGAACAGCCCTCCAGGCACATCATACACCGATACATACAACCGATACACCAGCGCCGACACAACCGCACCGACCCCGCTCCCAATAATCTGGCCCCAGAACTGCGCCTTCGGCGCCGCCCCCAACAAGTGCCCGGTCTTCAAATCCTGCATCAAGTCGCCCGCCTGCAATGCGCCGGACTCGGACACGGCACCGGCGACCAGGTTGATCATGATGGCGTTCTTGGAGCCGGAAGGGACGGCAAGGGCGATGAGCAGCTGCGTGAGCTTCGAGATGCCGGAGACGGGGTTCAGGTCCGTTTCTCCTAGGGCGCGGACGCCCATGACGGAGAGGAGGAGGGCGAGGACAAGGGAGAGGATGGTGAGGCGGAAGGGAATGAGGCCGGGGAAGGAGTAGTGGATGGCAAGGATGCAGACGAGGAGGCTGAAGAAGAGAGAGATGAGGGTGACGCGGGTGGAGATAAGGGCGGAGGGAGGGGCGTCAGCTTCGGGGGGCGAGTAGTGGGAGGCGAGTTTCGTGGTGATGTCGGTGGTGGAGGGGAGAGCGGTGTAGCCTTTTGCGGAGGAGAAGCGGAGGAGAAGGATGTCGGACCAGGTGATCTCGGGGTTGCGGGCCCGAAGGTCGGAGAGATAGGCCTGGAAGAAGTGCACGACTGGTTGGAGGATCAGCCAAGCGAGGCTGACCAGTGAGTCAGCCAGCATTATTGCAAGACTGATCCACACGATCCAGCCTTTACTTCCGCGTTCCCAATCTCTGACCGGACCAGGTGCCCAGTTCTTGGCTTTAGCTAAAGGGGACAAGATCCCCCAGCCGAGGATTGCCCCTAGCAGCATATGTATGGTTGTTTCCGGACCCATGATGATGCCCTGTCCAATATATGCAGGAGAGGGATTAAGCGTCCAAAGCCATTGAGACTCCAGATACGTCCCGAAGATAGGGATATCGCGGAGTCGAGGGATGAAGTAGGAGATGACTGTATAGAGAGCAGATATACCGAATGACACGACGAGAAGATTGATCTTGGCTTTCCAGTCGTCTCGTCGGCTATCATCCGCCTCAAGATCGCTCTCTTCTTCTGCTTCTTCCAGCGAATCTCTCCCATGCGACTCCGATAGGACCAGCTGCTCCGTCTCTTCCTCATCTGCATCTGTTTTCCGCCCCTCCTGCTCGATAATTGCCTTCTCCTCACTCTTCCCATGGAGCAGCGCAATCATATGCGCCGTCGCCGTCCCACTCGGAAACTTCAACTTCTCCCGAATAATCACCTGCCGCCTCAACGGCACCGCGAACACCACCCCAAAAAAACAAATCCCCACCGCCCACACGATCAGCTTCCACAGCCCCAACCGCAACGGTCCGCCCTCCTCGTCTTTCAGCAAGAAATTCAATGCAGGCATCACCCCCACGAACCCGCACCCCAGTGGCATCGTCCCCACGCTCCCCGCGACCGTCTGCACCAGCACGTTCTCCACCGGCGTAAACGGTAGCTCCACCGGCAGCGCCTTCTGGATGCTACGGAAGAACGCGAAGCCGATCAGCGCCGACGGCATCGCCATGCTGGACACCCAGCCGGTCTGTAGGCCGAAGTAGGTGTTGCTGAAGCAGATGATCACGCCGATTCCGAGACCGACGAGGAGGGCGCGTAATGTGAAGTTCTGCGGCGCGGTGCTGCGGGCGGCGAGGGAGGCGGCGGCGGAAGAGCGGGTGCGGCGGAGGTGGGGGGTTGAGCCATATTGGGAGGAGCGTAACCGGGAGCGGGAGAGGTGAGAGTCAGAGCGCGCGATATGACTAGTCGAGGGAGAAGGGGAGGAGGATCCCCTGTCGGGCGCCATGGTGGCTGTGGTGTCGGGATAGAGTTGTTGAATGAACGTGAAGCGAAGATGACGCGAAAGGTTCACTATGAAGTAGAAGTTGAAGATTAGGCCCATCGTCAACTCGTGATGGCTAGGGTCGATTACGACATCGGAGATAAGCGGTGTTAGAGCCTGGAGACGGCAGGGTCACAAATCAAACCCGAACAAAAACACCAACCTCTAGAATAGTGACGAGGAACGCGATGGTGATAAATATATAGTCACAGAGGCTGCTCGTCACAGTTTTTGAATCATATCCGTCCCTAATATGACCTGAGATCCCAATACTCTCGGATTCGTCACTCCATCTCTGCTGTGGTGCCATTCCCCTGTCTTTCCAGCAATATCTAAAACCCATATGACCCATCAAGCCTCTAACATGGATGCTAAAAAAACAGTCAGCCATGAGCCGAATAAACATCCGAGTTAACGATCCTCCAGCGGTTATACCGCTGAAGGCCACACCTCTGCAAGCCGCAAATTTCCAACGATACCCGACCCACCTCCCACACTAGCATTTCCCGCCTCTCGCCCAATTTCATTGCCGATGTCCTCCCGACAAATCGAAATCCGTCTCCGCCCTCTTCGAAATGCACTCTAAATCCTCGGACAGCTATACGTAGCTCTTCAATATCGCCTTGGTCGGCGCTAGTGCTGTCTCTGCTATCGATGCCGCCGGCGCCGATGAACCGGGTTTCCATCCTGGTGCTCTTCTGTCTCGAACACCGACAGCAGCGCAAATATCGGGGATGTGAGGGCGTAGTAGTAATATATGACAAGCCCTTTTTGAAACACGTGGTTTTTACAATGTGTAGCACCTCGGGATGGGGACTATGGCCTAGGATGTGAATCCTCATTTCTTTCGTGCCATGGACTCGACTCTTGTTCAGAAACCTGCTCATGTGCTGAAAATTGGGCGTATAATCTCGACGATACGGGCTTAACTCGCCCTGTAGTGCAAAGGACAGCCTCCGCGACGACCTTTTCGGTTACCGAGTCTGCACGGGAACACCTGGGCCAGGTAACGCAGCGTAGGTTTCTCTGTTTGTGCCAATTTGCGACGGCGCTCGCGGTGAAATGGTCTACTGTGTATAGACTCATAGCCAGGAGTGCCACACGCGACTTTTCAACTCACGGCAGGACCGCCCGCATCAGCTCCTCAGGCATCTATTGATCAGTTATGGCAGACACGGTAGAACCGGTCCGTTCCCTCCTTCGCTAGCGGCCCGGCTAGCTCGGGTGCGTATTTGACTGCGCCCAGCTTGCAGGCCGTAGTGATGAGAAAGTCTGGTGTTGTTGGCACGTCATGTTTTAGGCGATCTGGGCCGGTAAGTTGTCGTCAGCCCCATGGCCCATTCGTAGCATTGGTAAGCGATGGTTGTCCGCCAATTTGGCCAAGGTTGTGGGATGGATGCTCTGCAATACAATGAATGGAATACCATCTGTGGTACATTTAATATTCCTCTCTTGCAGTAAATCGTCGCTCAATGCATCGCATTTGACTCCAATCCCCTTGTAAGGCATCTGAAATTGAGGATGTAGAAGAGCGCTGGCTGTTGCTAGAGAAAGCTGGCTTGTAATGGTCATGGCCACAGTTACTGCCATCACCAGGATGCTATTTCGACCCATATAAAGCTCCTTTGTGTGACCAAATGGGTCGTGTCATGCCAAATGGACTGAAAGCAAACTAATGGAGGAGAATAGAAAACTCTTTCAAGACTTGAATAGGAGCTGAGGCTACAGAAGCAATTGAGTAATCCAATTCTCCTCCACTTCATAGGAGACATAAAGTTGGGTCAAAGGCGGCGGACAGGAGACTTATTGCAGTGTCGGTGATGCTTCATAATAGAGATGGGCAGTTTCTTGCAGTTACCAATTCCATTCACCTTCAAGCCAAATACTTTCGACCCACAGCCTAGAACAAGTACCAAGGTCGGCTTAAATCAATCGTAGTTAACATTTATTCAGCCTGCGAATATACACGAATTTTGGTAGCGTAGTATCAGCGTCTGTTGTGGAGTGTAGTACTTGAGATGCATCTCTATCAGTCCTTCGCCGCTGGTAATGAATATTCACAGACAAAACTTGCTGTAACCTGGGATGAGTCTTATCCGTAGAGTCCATGAGATTAGCTAAATGCACAGGTATGAGGTAACTGGAGCGACTTGACCAGGATTAAGAAGCCGTGCATCCCTATCAGTTGTTGTCTTTTGACTTGTTGTCTTGGCGAACTAGAGGATTAGATTATTCCCGGTGACGCATAGGCTGCATATTGTATGACTTTGTGATTCTTCGGCAACTATACCGTCTGTTCCGAATTTTGTGCATGTCGTCGGATCCCGAATTCCACGTATTCCACCCTACTCCATACAGGTGCTGTGTCTGTAATACCGGCAACTTCGATGTCCCACAATGATCATCGCTGGGACCAGTCGGTCCCTCCCGCCGCTAACAGCGCCAGCTCTTGGGCTATCCACAGCCTTCTGGATCCACCCCATCAGCCCCTGCTCCGTAATCTAACCTTAAAATGATCGTGGTAGCTCAACTTCCCCTGTTGTTCGTCCATTGCTTACGGTATTCTTTGAAGTTCCCCATACTGTAGCAGTCCGGATTGACAGTGAACCCATTGAAAGGACGCGAGGAAGGTGCCATATCTCAGATGCGGCCTCCCATATGTCCTCGGCATATTCCACGCTGTCGTGACTCTCTTCGGACCCCTTTTAAGATGAGGTCGACGACTAAACAACGACTAAACGACGAGGATCATCTGCACGTTTCCAGATACCATCATCGTTGTCTTCAATACGTCTCTCCGCCCTTCAATCCCCTCTGCCTGGCCCTTCTCATCAGGGACCATCGTCCTCCTAGCCAGAGTCCCCGGCTGAGGGTCGATCTCCCAAGCGTAGAGACGAGATGGAGAGCGTGGAATGCCACAGCAACTATTGACGCTGCGTCCGCCGTGGACCAAGCCAAGGAAAATCCATGCAGAAGCTGCGACATTTCGCACCTGCTGCGGTTCGGTTGGGTACTGCAGCCACCCCCGTCCGTTTCTGCAACCTTAAGTCGACGACGCCTCATCCCCTCGCTTTCGACATAAACAACAACGCTCAAACTCCCAACAGCGCCTCGCTTTTCTCTTGAACTAAATGATGCGGCCATAGAAATTGTAGCGGATATCCCTATATTATATGTCCTCGTGTTATCTGCCGTGTCTGAGTTTGTTCGGGAAGTATACTGGAGTCTCCTTTGCTTTTCATAGTACTGTGCGTTTTTGAGAGGCGCGATGAACTGCAGTGCGTTGGCTTTGCGTTGTCTTTGCGTTTCTACATGTCGATGTTCTAGCGATCTTGTGGATGAATTGAATCCTGGCTATGGCATTGGACCACAGCGAACATATCCTAGATATAGAGTCAGGAATATATATGCCCCTTCAGTCCTTGCTCTTGCCATTGCGTTCAAGATGGAGCGCTGTCCTATATGGGCGAAGTCACTCACCTCATATATATCTTATTTCATGCAGAAGAAGAACAAGATCCAAAAATATATCAGTCCATGTTAATATGCCTGAAAGAACATCAAGAAGAACGAAGTATAACAATCGCTACATTGTTTAAGAAGCGGACTCTGACGAAAATTTAAGCTCGAAATTGGTTTCTAACACCAGAATACTATATCAGAGCATATGATAACAGTGTTAGTCATCCTTGCCTCGAGCACGGGACAAGGCGTGACGGCATTTGCCGCCAAAATCCTCCGCCCTTAATGATTTTATTCAGTCACGAGTCTGGTCAATATTGCTATTCGGCTCAATATGGTATACATGGGATCAAAGTGAGTAACAACATCGTGGATTGAAGAGTAGAGCATCCCCATGGTCTCAATACCTAGTGAAGAAAGTTGCTTCGAAGGGAAGTTATGTGTCTCATAGCAGAATGGCGCCTGGTAGTAGAGAAGCTATCCCTCATCAGTTGCCTCCCACTATCCATGGCTCAATTACGGGCTATTGGCGAGCATCACAAGGACATTGGCCCCATTCACCTAAACAAGTCATCAGGAATGCTGGAGATCGAGATGGTGAAGGTCACGCTAACACCCGATAGCCCGGTGATATCAGTGAAGGGAGTTGGCTCGAATATGTGAAGTCGCCCAGCAGGTAGCATGCAAGCTCGTAGACTCACTGGCATGTGAACTCGAACAGCTCACACATGTTTAAATTCTTTAAAAGCTGTCATCTCTCACTCATTCCTTTTTCTTCTTTTTTACATCTCACACACAACCCAATTCTGCACTTGGATAGTATCCTCAAACCCCCAGTCCTCCCGAAGATCAATATCAAGATTCATCCATTCCAAGCAGGGCATCGGGTTTAGATATTCGACTATCACCGGATATCCTCTTGACTGGTCGCTTCAGGTGAGATGGATAACGGTCATCGTCGGATGGCAATCGAAGGAATACTCAACGACCCCGAGGCCAGCTCGTAAGTCAACCGTTCTTTATTACTCAACCTGTATCATGAGCTGATCTTGACATCTCTAGTGTCCCGGAGCCAAGAGACCCGCCATCATCGCCGCCGCCACTTCGATGTGATTCTGATATGGCGCCCCCACTGGCCAGAGAGTAAGCCGTTCTCGCTGATGATTATCGCCTACATATACTAATGAATTCTAGGGGGCAAGATAATGACCAGAGCGGCCGCTCCGGTGTACCTCACCGCCAACAGTCCGATGATGTCAACGAAGTCGGTTGTGGTCGTCTCAGTCACGGTGTTGCCTGGCCTGTCTCGACCAGCGCTCATCACTCGTCCCTAGGTGATAATCGTCGAGATACTTTGCGATCGACGAGCACTGACAGTGCCGGCGAGCGAGGAGCCTTAGCTCTCATGTCAATGAGTGATGTGTCCACCATCACCATCTCACTGCGACAGACCGGGTTGACTCTCCGCCTACTGAATGGGGACCAATTCATTCCTCAACCAGAGACTCAAGCATCCCTGCTCAGGGTCCTAGTGCTGGCATTGCCGCTCTATGCCGATGAGCTTCTAGCATTGAATCGTGTGAACCTCGCCACCAGGACTCAGATGAGCGGCCCTATTGGAGCGTTCTCGCCATCGCTTAATGGAGCAAGGAACTCCGCCGGTCGGGCCAGTGGTCGTTCGGATGTCACTGAGTGCGATGCTGACCTTCCACAACTTCATGACCTCACATCAGGTGGCTACTTTGGTTCCGTCGACCAGACCGGATCGTCAACAAACGCCGTCGACCAGATGTCAGCCACGTCTCATCGAAATGCCTCCTATCGACCAGGTCACCACCTCACCAGTGGCTTGGCATTCACTCCTATCAACCCCACCGGCACTAGTGGATCAACTTTCACTCCTATCAACCGGAGCCGAGACGATACTGAAGATGAGGATAATCAGCCGAGCCCTGTCTTGCCCGTTGTCCGCCGCAATATTACGGCGATCCGCAACCCGCGGACTAATCTTCATCCCGCCGACCTTGATGAACTCTTGCCATCGTGCATCAGCTTGCACACTGGTTATGATCCTTCTCCACGGGGCGCGGACACCTTCCCTCCTGGCTCGCGCGAGGCAATCAGGTACCACAATTACCGGTTCTTTTGCGATCATCCGGACAACGACGAGAATACGCCGTGCGACATCCAGCTTCGCGACCACAACTACGACATTGAGAGGACTTGTGTTGCCGATTGCTTTGGGCGCAACAAGGTGGAGACAAAGGCCATTCCCCGAAAGCTTCGGTACTGCCGCAAGCACTACCAGAAAGTGTCTTACCGGAAGGGACGTTGGTTAAAACACCGTGTCGAGATGGTCAAGCGACAGATTGAGATGCTCCATTATGACCGTCCGACCATTCGCTTCCGCGTGCAGCTTCGTTCCACCAAGCTTCGTGAGTTGGAACGTGTTTATGCCAACCTTCAGGCGATTCATGCCCGCCTTGGTGACATTCGTCAAGCGATCATGGACGAAACCTTCGTCCCGCTCATTGATGATTTCCTCATCAATGACCAGAAGTGCACCCTCCTTCTGAACTCCGAGGCCCGCGAAGAAGCATTCACAACTATGAAAGACCACTACGCGAACTTTCTGATAAACGAATATCACACGACCGAACATGTGCACCCTGACACGTGCCTCATGATCTGCAATCTCATCGCCCGGATGATCAAGTGCCGAATCCTTAAGGCATTTGATGGAGTTGAATTTCTTCCAGAACTCGATGCACAACTCAACCGCATCCATCGTCCTCGCACCACCCACAGAACTCGAAGCCAATGGGACCCATCGAGCCAAGCCGGACCCTCAAGTGATAGCACCGCTGATCCTGCATCAAGCAATGGCAATGACTCCCCCCAAGCCTCTGGGTCATTTAGTGTCCTCCCGTCTTCTCACGCTGGCCAATCCTCCCCCCTCGGTCGCCTCAATCTCAGTTCCTCTCCGTCCGCCCTTCGTGAGCAGTCCTCTGCATCTGACGCGACTCCAAATCACCCTCGCAAGCGCCGACAGTACGGCATGGTTGCTGTTGCGCCTAAGGACTCGAAGTACCCGGGCTATGATACGGAAAATGACCCATATGAAACGGATTCGGCGGTCGACCCTGATGAGACTGAGTGGGAGCAGAAACCCGAGATTGAGAAGCCGGTGCAGCAGATCAAGCGCGTGAAGCTCACGCACAAGGCTGCTGGCAAGTTCTAGCGGTGCCATGCCTGGCATTCACAACACACGCTCTTCGATGCACACACAAGTTATTCACGTGCTTTCCTTCGGTCGCTAGCAGTTCGTGCATTTTCGATTCCGTTATCATCTCCGAATTGCATGAGATGAGCCACCCGATCCTATCCTCATAGGTTGGAACCAAACCAGTGATACATGGAGTGTGAGAATGGGTCATATGCAACACCAACGGAGACCACCATGGGGCGTTCAGGTTGCTCTTGGGGAGTGGATCCGCCACGTTATTTTCAGTGGAAACAAACGACACGAAAGACCAAAAAAAGGAAAACCCACAAGGTGGGTGAGAGAGACGGGCGCACAACGTTGCTTTTACATTTTTGGATCAATTCTCATTGTGTATTTCTTCTTTTCTACTTTCGGGGACTGGAGTCACTCAACACTCCACACTTCTACACCTTGCTTTTCGACTACCTTCACACCTTGTATTATCAGGAACCCTTTTTCACGGCACATCACCATTCAACCACCCTTCCCAGTACATCAGATTTCGACATTTCGTGTGACGGGCTCGAGACACAGGCTCAATAACTTTGAAAAGTTTGATTTAGATCATGGGGCGGAGGTGGACGTTTCTCGATCAGGGAGGCAAGGGGGGCTATAGAGAAGGACAACCAAACATCCACAACTGTGGAGTGTTTTCATGGCGATACGACAGAGAAGGGCGATGAGCATCAAGCATCAGAGCAGCGGACATTATCATAGGCAGAATTGGATAACCATTAGCAGAATTGACAAAACCCTCCCAGTTGAGCACACGTGATAAAACTTCTACACATTCATTCCGTATTGTACAGCTCGGATGGTAAAACCGCCTATTTGCCAGTCTATAGATACATGACCCGCGATCAGGTTCGCAATCCCTTCCTATTCCTCATACGAATCAAATATTTCCCTCCGCCTCCCCTCCAAGATCCCATCCACGGCAGATCTAACCAGTCCCGCAATCTTCTCCGACATGAACAAGATCCCCAACTCCTGACTTGTATACCAGCTCGCCCGATCCATATTCCCCGACCCAAGCACCGTGTACACCCCGTCGAAAATGACCAGCTTCAGATGCGACTGAACCGGTTCTTCAGGCACGTTGCTCGTCATATTTGCTTGATTCGGGTGGAAGTAGGAGATTCGAAGGCGGCCGAGGAGAGGGGGTTGGGATTCGAGGGCGTCGGATGTCTGGGACGGGGAGGCGGAGCTTGAGGAGGCCGAGGAGAGAGAGATGTACTGCTTGATTAGCTTCCTGATGCAACGCGAAGTGGTTGTACCGGCGGTAAGTAGCTGCTCGAGCGTCATCATGCCTTTGCTTGTGGTGATGGTGACATCGACACCGCGCTGGAGGGCCTGAATTATCAGCTCCAGGACTGGTGGTGATGTGAGGTTGGGAGTCTGGATATAGATAGAGCGGGTGGTGAGGTGGAAGAGTTTCGTGATGGCTTCGTTGAGTGGAGTGGGCGGCGGAGCATGGTAACGTTGGAATGGAAGACGGAAATGTGGATTGCGATGGTGAGAGGATGGGAGGAGAATCGTCGGTATCTTCTGCAACGGAGATTCCGGCTTCAGGACAGTACTCGTAGGACTGGTGATATCTTTTATCCACCCTGCATTCCTCAACCCCTCTGCGTCCTTCATCCTCTCGAATGGTTCGAACTTCTGAGGGTTTTCCCTCCAGCGCAAGTAAGTCGCCGGAAACGTGCAGGGCGGCACCACTCCGTCCTTCCCTACTTCCCAAACTTCCCAATAAAACTGTAGCAGTTTGGAAATCACCTCTCCTTTCACCTCAACGCATCCTTCTAACCACGCTTCCCAACTGACGTTGCAGCTAGGCAACCAGGCTCTTTCTCGATCGATGATTAGGAACTTCGGGTGCATGACGCTGAAGGGTAGTAGAAACAGGCTCTTGACTTGCAAGTCGATGAACCCATCTTCCAGCACCTGTTGCGAGGGCAACCCGAGTTTCGAATTCCATTGTGAGGGAGGGAATATATACCCCGCCCTTGATTGCGGATGGAGGAGTTTCTGCAGCGCAGAGAGAGAGGAGAGGTGGATGCGGACACGGAGAACAGGGGGAGATTCCCCGTCCTCTGAAGTTCTAGGTGTCTTACTCAAGTGCTCCTTCCGGAATTCAGCAAGCCGCGAAAGCGTTTCAGAGAGCGATGTGAGCGTACTGGACTTTGCCCAGAAGCAGGTGACGAGGATGATCTCGGACTTGGCAGATAGGAAGGCTTGAAGGAGGCTGTTGGCGTATATTGAGGCGCCTGTACCTAGTTCCAAGGAGTGGAATTCGGAGTATGCGAAGAGGGAGTGTGAGTTAGCGATATGGTAGTTCGGGAAGTCGGATTCTGAGGCTCGGTCCCCTATGTCGTGGAAGTCCTTGGGGAAGCCTTTGTCTGGAAGGTTGCTCGCTTCATCGGGACCGTCAGAACACGCTCCGATAGGTAAGGAGGTGCTAAGATCGGGGTTCATGATCGTTTCACCGGAATGCCGAGTAGTAATTATATGGTTGATGAGTATCGAGCGCGTTCTACCTGATTAAGCGCGGGTGGGGTCAAGACTCTACAACTGAATTCTGGCATCGGTTATCGCTCCATAATGGTCATATCATCATCTTTTCCCGACCATGTCCAGGCTCTTGTAAACTTTAGTAATATTCTAGATCTCTAGGTGTGTTTGTTGAAATACGATAAAACGACGTTGTGATCACTAAACCCCCCAGCCTTAAACCCGGCATCTCTACCCCTGCAAGGCTTGACGCCATCTTCAACTCGGAGAATTCAATCTCAACTTCACCTCACCTTATCTTCCTTCTACCAACTTGTTTCTGAATGATCTTCCGGAAACAATGCTACGCTAGAGAATGCGAAGGCCTTCGAGTAGCAAACAGTGCTTCCGAGACGTTGGAATGTGCCAGTCATCCACCAAAGTGAAACATCAGAACGATTAGGGATGAGGCCTAAACCCGCTCAACGGAATGCGGGAAGAATCCGCTGAGCAAGGTTTAGTATCATTTTCACATGCGAGAGTCTTGGGGAGTCGAGACTGAGGTCCATAAATATATTCTTGGTGGGATTGGGTCCTTATCTATTCCGTGATCTGTCGGGTCGTTTCTTTTATTCTTAGAGTCTTCTTTATACGACTGTCAAGCCATGGTTTAAGAGTCAGTTCCTACTTCATGATCTTAAGCAAGTCTCAATTGCCCTGCAGAGGCCTCAACTCCTTTACGATCCAACTCTAGATATCCAACTCACGATGCCCCACCTACAGCGACATCCCCTCGCGACCACGCCATCTCCCTACCCATCGGCTCATCCCGCCAAACCCAGCGACATCTCCAATCAAACTTCCATCCTCTCCCTCGTCCTCCCTACGATCCTCTCCTCTCGCCTCAGGAAGCTCCCCTACCTTAATTCCAGACCTTCCAGTCCCATGGCCGGCCACAGCGCGAGCCTTTCCACGGAAGACCTGTCCAGATTCGCTACCCCGCCACCGATATATACAAGCAGGCCAGGCAGTCAGGACTTCTTCAGCTCTATATCCGGAGATGAAAGTGACGGCGAGACAGATGCCGCATTTCGTATTCCACCGAGGCGGTCATTGCTCTTAGTAGCCACCCCCACCGCAGAGGCGTCGACGGCCGTGAGGTACGAAGAGAGTAGCGGGATCAATTGGAAGTACGCCAGCCAAGGTAAATCACTATATCAATCCCCACCCTTACTATCGTACAACAATAATTTACCTCTACCTTCTTAGGTCTGCTCTTCCTCAAATCAGCGTCCACAACCGCGAGCGCACCCGCTTCAACTCCCTCCGATCGCCCGCTCATCCGCCAACTATACCTCCACTCCCTCAGCTACTTACTGCGTGGGTTACCCGCGGACATGTCCCCCGCCGAGATGTCGGCCGTACGGAATAGCCTGCCGCCGTCCATGGCCCTCGTTCCTGGTCCGTCTCAGGATATCGTGGAATGCGGGCACTCATGTACTACGATAACAACTTGTTCAACTGCGAGGTGCTCTGGACCAAACACAACGCTACAACCCCGCCACGAGCCTTCCATGCTCCACCGATCCATCGCATCCGCCACCACCCAGCTCCTCCTCCTAGTCTCTTTCCTATTACCCTATGTGAAATTCCTCCTTGCGTGGCTATACCGGGTTGAGAGAGCCCATCGGATCTCGGAGCGGGTGGTTACGGGGGGTCTTGGTGCGGTGGAGGGAGGGATGTTGATAGGGAAGCGGGTGGCGGGGATCAATGAGGGGAGAGTGGGGGAGGCGGTGAGGGGTTTGGTGGTTTGGTGGGCGGTGGGAGTTACTGGGGGGGTGGAGGAGGGGGTGAGGGAGGGGATAAGGCGGTGGGAGAATGTTGATGGGGGTGTCGAAACCGCTGAAGGACGGTCGTCTAGTGTGAAGAATGGATTGGATGGGAAGCGGATAGGGTGACGCGCGTTAATAGATTTTACGACATTTAGATGATATATGAACGCTTGATAGATCGAATATCACGCTGGCTTTTGGATTTGATATCAATTCCTATCGTACTCGTACAGATCCGCCATTCAAGCTTGCCCTCCTAGAGCGCCAATCCCTTATTCCCTTTCATAGGCATCTTTCAAGAACCTAATACCGCCCATAATTCCGTCCCCCACCACGTTCGCCTCCACCTCCACCACCACTATACCCACCACGCCCACCACGCCCACCACCATCCTGACGCGGCCGATATTGGTCGTCCCTCCGCTCATCTCTCCTATCATTCCGTCCTCCATAACCACCGCCGCCACCGCCACCTCCACGTCCGCCTCCACCGCCTTGATACCCATTCTGACCATGCCCTCCGTACCCTCCTCCATACCCGCCCCCACCAGACGGCGGCTGCTGCATCGGAGGCGGTACCCACCCCTGCTGCGCCGCAACATGCGGCGGCGGAACACCGCCGACGAACCTCGGATCCATATGTGCCGCGAACGGATTATTCGGATTGAACGGTGGCGGCGGTGCGCCTCGTCCACCTCCACTATAGCCACCCTGCTGGCCGTAGCCGGCTTGTTGGCCATATCCGCCCTGCTGCCCATAGCCTTGCGGCGGCGGCGCGGCGTATCGATCCCTGTCGCGCTCGCGCTCATACCGGTTGTAGTTGTTATTCCCGTCCATGCCGTACTGCCGATCGCGGCCGTAGCTGGGAATGTAGGTGTCGTCCTGGGGACCGCGGTTGCGGTCGGGGCCGGCGTAGCTCATGCGGCCGCCACGGTTGTTGTCGCGGAAGGGGGCACCGCCAAAGCCGCGGCCGGTCTTACCAGCGCGGGAGCGTGTCTGAGCGATGTCGGCGTGATCGAGGGCGGGTGGGGGGAAGACGACACCGCGGAGGAGCATGGATTTGTGGAGGTGATCGGAGTGGGGCATTTCATAGTGGACGCTATGAGGTGTGTTAGCAGGGTGTAAAAGGTGCGAATGGGGTAGGGGCGAATTCTTACCTCATTGAGTGGTCACTCTCGAGATCAGGCATGCCACCAGTTGGAAGCGGGAACTTTAACTCGCTATCTGGGAGATAGTCATCGCTCCTTTCTACCTTGCCGAGAAGCCCTTCGCTAATCTTCGGATCGAGTTGATGTTCTTCGGTTCCTTTCTTGCCATACAAATGCGTTGTCGTCTCTTCATATAGGGGATGCTTGCCCGAGAACATTAGAACCTCTTTCCCGAACGCATTTCGCCGATGCTCGTCATCAGTGAGTAATGGGTACTTTGTATTCATCGCGGCAAGTAGCCGTTCTGCGTCAATGAATGGGAGGAGCGCAACGCCTTGCCATGCCCACTTCTTCCCGTTCAGGTCGATGGGGAAGTCCACCGGGTAGAAGTCGAGGATGTCGCTGTCTTCGTTCGTCATCAGCTCGCGGAAGACTTCCGGGATGGCGTGGTTAGAGGCCGCCGGAAGCACGCCCATGAGCTGCTCGTAGGGTCGGAATGGCGTGCCCTTTTCGAACTTGATTTCCAACTTGCCGAGATCGACGAAGTCGGCTGCAAATGGGGCGTAATGATAGGGGTAATACCAAGTCCATGAAGCACATCCTTGGAAATAGTATCGGAGGACCCAGCATAAGCCTTCAACGTAAGCGTTGGCAACTTTGTGACGGAATTCGATGTCTTTCGGGTCGACTTTGAATTTCTGTTCGTAGTAGCGGTCTGCGTAGCCAGTTTCCCATAATCGGACATTGTCTGCGTTCGGGTCTACCTCTTCTGCTTCAGTCTGATCTTGGGACTCGGATGGCGTGCTTCCGTTTCCTTCAACCAGTTCTGCCTTTCGCTTCCCTAAGGCAGATCCAGGAGCGGTGGAGTCTGGTGTTGGGGGAGCAGACTCCTCCTTGGCTTGGTCGTCTGCACCGTTGGATAATGGGAGCTCGGGAGTAGAGACGGACTTGCGAAGTAACTTCTCCCTCAGCACGGCAGCAGCACTTTTGTTGGCGACATTTGCTTGCTGAATTGTCGGACCCCTGCTAACAAAGTCGTCGTGGGTCATCGTCAAGGCGGCTCGACGTTCACCGTAATCAGCTGGACTGAAAGTGTTGAGTTGGTCGATGGTCGGAACACCTGGCTTGCCACGTCCACGGCCACGACCGGCAGGTGAACCGTTGCCCTCATTGTCCATTCGAGGTCGCTTACGAGCTTCTCGTTCTTCATTCCGTCGCTTTTCCCCAGCAGCACGGCGGTCTTCGTTCTCTTTCCTTCGTCGGAAGATTGCGTCTTCTTGTTTCGCGAGACCTTGGAGGATGAGCTGAGCTCGCTCCATATCCACGATGCCGTCCTTGGTGACATAACCTCCCATGGCCGGGATGTTGTCGCGCCAAATGGCAATCAGCGTGTCGATGCCTTGCTCACGAATATCCAAACTCGGTAAATGGGGCAGGAAATCGTTGCCAACGAAGAAGCACATGAAGACCCAATCGTCAAGTGCTCGTTCCAAATCAAATTTGAAACTCTGATGAGGTACTTCGAGTTCCACCTTCAAGTATTCCCGCAGTATAGAAACGTGAAGCCAAATAAACGGTTTTCTAACCACCCCGCTTTGCTTCTCGTCGAACTCGCCGTCCTTTTTCTTGACCTCTCCTCGGCATTCTGCAGCCATGTGACCGGTCTGGCCACAGATTTTGCATGTCCTCGCCTTCTTTTCCTGGAAGAAGACATCCTCACGCAACACGCGGAAATGCGGCTCATGGGTGGCTAGCCCAAGCATGATGAGATCAGCATCCAATCCGTAGATGACATGGCGGGTATTCGGATCGTGGTCTTGCTGCCGTCGTTGGGATCGGATGAACTCCATGATTTTGTGCTCTCCTTCCCCAGGAACAGTCGCGTCAGAAATAATAATTTTCAGCTTCGCCCATGCCGGGTCGGTGTTCAGTTTGTAAGCAATCCAATATCGCAGGCTGGCTGCGAGGATATCCATGAAAGGAGTGCCGGGGGTGATGGCATTACTATCCCAAGTCTTCTTGTGGATTGACGCCAGAACATCCGGCGGTACCTCGCCTCCATGTTGTTGTTTGAGCAAACTAAGGAATTCCAATTTCTCCTCATCTTTCTCCTGGGCTTCCTGGGCAGAGCGGAAACGCCTTGATCGTTGCTGGTTCATCTTCGCACGGGGGGCGACGCCATCTAGACTATGTTAGCAGAAGTTCGTGAATCGCGTAGAACCTAGAAGAGAAAAGAAAAAGCCGTACCTCCCTTAAAGACGCATCGATGTAGTAATCTAATACTGCACTCGTCCTAAAGGGAGAGGCTTCACTCCATAGCAGCATTCCCACGCCGAATCTAACATACCGACTGCGATCATCAACAACTTCCTCGGGCGCACCATGTTCACCACGCGCTCGGTATACTTGAAAATCTCCATCATCATCTCTTCCTCATCTGCTGGCGCCGGCTTGTCCTCGGGATGTGAACATGGATGGACAATGCCATTCATGTCCAGGTACAGATTGTCGAATTCCTCGCCATTCGGGTTGACACCTCGAGTGTCGGGGGGGATTTCGACTCCATCGACTTCTCGCGGATGTTCTTCGATGACCGGAGATATGATCTTGGGGTACTTTTGCGAGAGCCAGCGAAAAAGGGCTGGAACACCCATGGTCGCGGTTGAATGCGCTGCTCAGAGGTTGCGCTTCGAGTGAAGTCAGGGAAGGCTACTTCGATGGTACCATGCGTCGCAAACGGTATCGTCGTATGGTATACGTGAACTGGCTGGCGCGATATCAAAATGCGTAACACGCGTCTGAAACAGGGTGTGATAGTGTTCCAAGCGGTGGTTCGTTGTGAATGGTTCGAGATGGATGGAAACCTGCGCGAAAGTTGAGGCTTGACGTCTTGAAGGCGACGAGCGGAAATCTCTTAGGCATCAGTCGCCTTGTTGCCTAACAGTTGATACGATTCTGATTCGGGTAGGCGGTAAACGCCATATGTGCAGAATAATGCCTTGCTGCCTTACCGATATTTCAGGTCGACTGGAACCACCACATGTGCAAAATCAAGGGTTCCTTAAGAAAGTCCACAAGACATCGTGAGATATTGGAGCATTGGACCATTCGAAATTTGGCCGCATTGGACTTTCAATCCTTCATCTTACTCAGAATTGGCCTTCTGTGAATGACTGCCAAGGAGCATACGAGTTTGTTCCCAACTTTGACAACGCAACAGCGAACCAGCCACATCTCCCTGAACTGCAACGTAGCTTCGACCTCCATGCCTCGATCACGAACACTGCCTTTCTTATAGTAGAGAGCTTGTGAGAAGGCGACGCGATGTTACGGGTGCTAGAATCCCAGGCTCCGCCGAAACAAACGGCAACTGATACCATCAACACGCTTAGCGGTCGCTTACTCTCCGCCACTTTGTTAGAGGACCGCCGAGCAGCTATCCTGGGCCTCCGAAGCTTTGCCAAAGAGTATCCTGCGTCTGTAGCATCTGGAGCATTACGGGGCTTGATTAGCAGCCTGACGAAAGATGCCGAAGATGTTGATACCCTAAAGATTGTTCTGGAGACATTGCTCATGCTCTTCAGACCCAATCATGACTCTGTACGCATTTCCCCTGGAACATTTCCATGAAGATACTTACAAGTACCTTCAATAGCCAGAAGCCTCGGATGACATAACCCTCTGGCTCGCTGATGAGTTTACTCAAGTATGATCAAACCTCCGTGCCCGTCTCGCTGGTACTGAGCTTATATTAGCGGCAAGATAACATCACCCTCCTCCTCGACTTCCTTGAAACCAGCGACTTCTATTCACGACTATACTCGATACAATTAATATCGGCAATACAAGAAGCAAGACTGGAAAGAACGCAAGAATGCATTTTGTCGGCTCCATTAGGGACCACCCGGCTGGCATCCATGTTGAAAGACCCCCGAGATGCTGTCAGAAACGGTAAGTCCTGGACGGTATTGTAGCAGTTTCTTGCATCACCGACTAATCAACCCACAACTACAGCCAGCATTCTATTACTCACCGACCTTACCACATCCTCAAACGAGCTCCAGAAGCTTGTCGCTTTTGAAGGGGCGTTTGAGCAACTATTCGCCCTCATTGACGAGGAAGGCGCTCTCAATCACGGCGGGATTGTTGTCCAAGACTGCCTGTCCTTGCTCGCGAACCTTCTACGACACAATTCGTCCAACCAATCACTCTTCCGCGAAACCGGCTGCATATCGAAGCTCGGTCATCTATTGCCTGAAGGCCCATTGAGAACACAGAAACGTGCTCCGCAGCCGGACGAGGAGGAGGAGGAGGATGATGATGCGTTTCCGAATCCACAGCGGGATAAGAATATCTGGGGAATTCTCGCGGTTCTGCGTATGTTCCTTGTCAAGGGAAGCTTAGGCACGCAGCAAAATCAGAACGCTTTCTTCAAGAACGGATTGCTGCAGCAAGTTCTGAATCTTGCCTTCAAAGAATCAACTCTTCCTCGAATTAGAGCGGAGGTAAGGTTTGAAGATTGTTATACATAGCGCCGGGACTGACACTGAATAGGCCCTCAGTACGTGCGCCGACATGATCTGGGGTAATGCCCCCCTGCAGGAACATTTCGCGCAATTGCTTGTCACCCCGTTCATCTCGTTCGACTCATCGCCTGATACTCGAATTGCATCACCGGCCGACAGTCTCAGAGCCCCTAATGGTACGTCCAGGACGCAGACTCCGAACGGCCAGCCAAGAAAGACAAGTCCGCAACCGATCCAGCAAGTCTACGTCATTGAAGCACTCCTTGATCTCACTCTCCGTGTCTCCACGACGACTCTATTCGACGTCCGATTTGCCGCGGCGGAATGCATCAAAGCATACTTCTCTCAGCATACGCAAATCAAAATGCACTTTCTCAACCGTGCAATCGATGGCTACAGTAGCGGCGAGGACGAGACCGCAAACGTGGTCTCAATCCTCATGCAGAGAGAAAGCCTGGGCTCTTCGGGGACCGTACGGACGCACATAGATCCTTATCGGCAGTGGTTTGCCGCGGTGCTTCTCTTTCACCTCATCCAAGACGACCCAGACGCAAAAGCGCTGTTACAGAGTGTGAAGTATGGCAATAGCGAAGAGGGCGAGGAAGAAGTCACGTTCATCCAAGAAATTTCGGGACAGCTGATATACGACGTGCAGCAAAATGCTGGTGCGGGAGCTTCACGGGAAATCATGGGCTACCTCATGCTGCTTTGCGGCTTGCTTTTCGAGGATGGTGTCGGCGTGAACGACTTCTTGAGCGAGGGCAGCACTCTCCAGATACTCATGGCCTACACTTCACGGGCGCTGGGCGGTACCGCGACTGGCGGTTTTGATGAGCACACACTCTTACGTGGAATGTGTGCTGTATTACTAGGCATCGTGTATGAGTTCTCCACCAAAGACTCTCCGTTGCCTAGAAGAAAGCTTCAGTCGGTGTTACTGTCAGGCCTTGGGCGGGAGAAATTTCTGGATGCTCTCAACCAGCTGCGCCAGCATCCGCTGCTCAGAGATTTCGAAGTGTTGCCTCAAAGTTTGGGTTCGGTCCCTCCAAATTCAGGTACCCAACCTGAAGTATTTTTCGACAGCGCTTTCGTCGAGTTTTTGAAGGATACTTTTATCCGAATCACCAAGGCGATTGACCGTGATCCTGGCATGGAAGTCCAAGTCACGCATATCGAAGGCGTTGATCGCGATATCCTCGACTCTCTCAGGTCCCAACTCGAAGACAAAGCAGACGCTCTCCAGAAGTCGGAAGATCGCGTGCTGGATCTCGAACGAAAGCTCGACCAAGAAATTGCCGGGCGAAGAAAAGAAAGCGAGACCGCATCCACCGAAGTCACCCGAGTCAAGAACATCAACGAAGCCCTCCAAACAAACCATGAATCCGAACTCGACCACCTCACCACCGACTACGAACAGCGTATCTCCACTCTGGAATCCCAACTCGCCGCCCAAAAGCACGATCTCGAAAACCAGATGCTCCACCTCCAGAAGAACGCCTCCGATGAGGCCGCTCGCGCCAAAGCCACCACCGACCGCGAACTCGACGCGCTCCGCCGCACGAACGCCGAGCTGGAGCAACGCGCCAAGGAAGCGGAGTGGAACAGCCAGCAGATCAGCAAAGCCGTGTCCGAGCTCTCCGCTGCCGCGAACAAGACGCGCGATAACCTCACTGCAGCGAGACATAGCCTGGAGCGGACTGAGCGGACACTGAAAACCCGCGAGACGGAGTTGGCGGAGGTGAAACGGGAGTTCGACGAGCTGAAGGAGACGAGCGCAAAGGATGTAGATGCGATGCAGACGGTACAGGCGGAGTTGGACGATCAGCGGGCCGCGAAGGAGGACGTGGAAGGGAAAGTGAAGACGTTGGAAGCGGAGGTGGAGGAGACGGAGCAGAAGCGGAAGGAGGCGCAAACGGAGTTGGATGATTTGTTGATGATCTTGGCGGATCTGGAGGAGAAGAGGGCAAGTGACAAGGTATGTGTGAAGACCGCCTGCGTGGAGTGCCGTTTTATGGACATGGTCGCTAACCTTGAGTAGAAGCGATTAAAGGAACTTGGTGAGGAGGTCTCAGATGCGGAGGATAATGAGGACGATGAGGATGAGAACGAAGTCGACTGAGGAGTCATTGACGCTCTTCTCTCCAAGACGTCTAGCGTTTGCGATCACTGCACAGCAGCATGTCCCATGTACGGCTCGGTGGAGGATCTCCTGGAATTAAAACGGATTGCGCCAGCCAGAGTCTCCTCATCATGCACTGAAGGATGGTCCTCAAGGGGTACTAGCAGCTGAGGGACCTATTTCATCACTTGTAGACGGCCTCAGCGAGGGTATTTAATTGAACCAGTTATACAAGCATCCATTCTGGTTAGATGGCTCATTAGACTGCAATATCAAACCGTCCCGTGTTATTTCCTCTCTTCTGAATGAAGGAGTAGGTAATGTGTGAGTCACCAACCAGGGTCGCCCCTCGTCTGAATGACTCAATGCGGAGCTGCCAAAATTTCCGCACCACCACCCTGCGTACTTCCAACCCACTCATTAGACACTTACAACCTTCATCTCTACCTTGATCCGTTGTCGTGCTATTCAGGACCGCTTTAGTGTCCATCGAAAATGTCCATCAACTTTCCTAAGGAAGAGGAGCGCATCCTCGCCTTCTGGCGAGAGATCTCCGCCTTCCAACGACAAGTCGAGCTCTCCAAAGGCCAGACGCCATACACCTTCTACGATGGCCCACCGTTCGCGACGGGATTGCCGCATTACGGCCATTTGTTGGCGTCGACCATAAAAGACATCATCCCGCGATACTGGACGATGAAGGGCCACTATGTGGAGCGGAGGTTCGGATGGGACACGCATGGCGTGCCGATCGAGCATGAGATTGATAAGAAGCTAGGGATCTCGGGACGGGATGCGGTGATGAAGTTTGGGATTGAGAATTACAATGCGGAGTGTAAGGCGATCGTCATGAGGTTGTCGACGGAGTGGAGGCAGACCATTGATCGTTTGGGTCGTTGGGTCGACTTTGATAATGATTACAAGGTGAGTGACTCGATGGAGGTTGCATCCGAACCGCAAACTAATTACGCTCTTTAGACGATGGACAATACTTACATGGAGTCGGAGTGGTGGTGTTTCAAACAATTATGGGACAAGGATGCGGTTTATCGAGGACACCAGGTCATGCCATACTCGACCGCTCTCACCACACCCTTGAGCAATTTCGAAGCCTCCCAAAATTACAAAGACACTCAAGATCCCGCGGTCGTGGTTTCTTTCCCGCTACTAGACGACCCCAACACCAACCTCTTGGCCTGGACGACCACGCCATGGACCCTACCTTCACACACCGGGCTTTGCGCTCACCCGGCCTTTGAATATATCAAGCTATTAGACGAGGCGTCAGGGAAGCACTACGTTTTACTAGAAGGGTTGCTCAAGACTCTGTACAAGGATCCTAAGAAGGCGAAATTCAAGATTGTGGAGCGGTTCACGGGGAAAGACATGCTTGGTTGGAAATACGAGCCCCTGTTCGACTACTTCTACGAGGAGTTCAAGGATGTCGGTTTCCAGGTGCTCAACGCCACGTATGTGACGGCAGACAGCGGTGTTGGCATAGTCCATCAAGCACCAGCATTCGGTGAAGAGGATTACAAGATTGCCATGGATCACGGCGTCATAAACGAGAAGCGACAAGCGCCAAACCCTGTCAACGACGAGGGTTGTTTTACCGCCGTAGTCAGCGATTTTGCCGGACAGCACGTCAAAGCAGCGGACAAAGCCATCATCAAACACCTCAAAGGCAAGGGGCGTATAGTTGTCGAGAGCCAGATCATGCATAGCTATCCGTTCTGCTGGCGGTCAGATACGCCATTGATCTACCGAGCGGTGCCATCATGGTTCATCAAGGTCAAACCGATCATCCCACAACTAATGAAGAACATTGAGGGGTCGCATTGGGTACCCAGCTTTGTGAAAGAGAGGCGATTTGCGAACTGGATCGAGAACGCCAGAGATTGGAACGTCTCGAGAAATCGGTACTGGGGTACTCCTATCCCTCTTTGGGCGAGCAGCGACTTGAAGGAGGTGATCTGTGTGGGAAGCATCCAGGAGTTGAGGGATCTGAGCGGTTATAAAGGCGACCTCAGCAACCTCCATCGTGAGGTTGTGGACAAAATCACCATACCCAGCAAGCAGGGCAAAGGCGAGCTACGGAGAGTGGAGGAAATCTTCGACTGTTGGTTCGAGTCAGGAAGCATGCCTTACTCATCAAAACATTATCCCTTCGAGAACGCGGAGGATTTCAAGGACGGCTTCCCGGGCGATTTCATCGCAGAGGGCCTTGACCAGACCAGAGGATGGTTTTATACTCTTGCAGTGCTGGGAACCCACCTTTTCGGGACATTGCCCTTCAAGAACTGCGTCGTCAACGGTATCGTTCTTGCAGAGGATGGCAAGAAGATGTCGAAGCGACTGAAGAACTACCCCGACCCAACTCTCATGATGGACAAATACGGATCCGACGCACTTCGACTCTATATGATCAACTCTCCAGTTGTCAGAGCGGAGCCACTCCGTTTCAAAGAGTCAGGAGTCAAGCAGATTGTCGGCACCGTTCTCTTGCCTCTATGGAACAGTTACAATTTCTTCGACCAGCAAGTCTCTCTCCTCAAAAAGATCGAAAACGTTGACTTCCTCTTCAACCCCGATGCTGAGAAAACCAACACCAACGTCATGGACCGGTGGATCTTGGCCTCTTGTCAGAGTCTCCTCAAGTTCGTCAACGAAGAAATGGCAGCCTACAGACTGTATACCGTCGTTCCCCGGCTACTCCAGCTCATCGATAACACCACGAACTGGTACATCCGATTCAACCGACGTAGACTAAAGGGCGAATTTGGCGTCGACGACACCCAGCATGCGCTCAACACCCTCTTCGAAGTCCTCTACACTCTCTGCCGTGGCCTCGCGCCTTTCACGCCTTTCATCACCGACAACATCTACGAACGCCTTCTCCCATTCATCCCCGAGAAAATCCGTGCCATCGATCCACGAAGCGTCCATTTCCTCCCGTACCCTCAAGTCCGCGAAGAGCTTTTCAACCCCGACATCGAGCGACAGGTTTCGCGCATGCAAACCGTCATCGACCTCTGCCGCGTCTGCCGAGAGCGACGGACCATTGGGCTGAAGATGCCGCTGAAGACGCTCGTGGTGATCCATCGCGACCAGCAATATCTGGATGATCTCAAGAGCTTAGAACAGTACATCTCCACGGAGCTGAACGTCCAAAACTTGGTGCTAAGCAGCGATGAGGAGAAATATCACGTGCAGTATTCCTGCAACGCTGATTGGCCGACGTTAGGCAAGAAGTTGAAGAAACAGGTCCAGCTAGTGAAGAAGGCTCTACCGAAGTTGACCAATGCCGATATCCGAGATTACCTGGCAACAGGGAAGATCACAGTCGACGGCATCGAGCTCACCTCCGAAGACCTCGTCGTCCGTCGCGGCATCGCCGCCGCCGAAGGCGACACTACCCAAGAATTCCACACCGACAACGATGTCCTGATCATTCTCGACACGCAAGTATACCCCGAGCTCTACGACGAAGCCCTCGCACGGGAGATCATCAACCGGGTCCAAAAGCTGCGGAAGAAGGCCGGGCTAGTTCCCACGGACGACGTCGGCATGGAATACCGCATGCTCGGTGACCCGGAGAGCACGGGCATCGAGAAGGTGTTCGAGAGCCAGTCAGCGGTGATTGAGAAGGCGTTGCGGCGGCCGATGGATCGGCATGTGGTGACGGAGGTGGAGGGGGTGATTCCGGAGGGAGTGGCGGAGAAGGTGATTGCGGAGGAGGAGCAGGAGGTGCAGAAGGCGACGTTTTTGTTGCGGTTGGTGAAGTTGTAGGGAGCTGAATGGACGGGAGGTCATGCTGAGAAGTGGATGTTGTGTTCATTAAAAGTTCCTGGTAAAAGGGAGAACTGGATAGAGAAATGCAATGACATTGAAGATTAGTCTATCCTTTTGCCCACCAACTCCATTATCCATACGCCGTACTCTCCATAGATCCTCATCCCCACGGCTTTTTCTGATGTACCACGGCCAGATCCTTCCATTCATTCTGTCCAACTTCCAGGCATCGGAATCTTCAGGGGCTTGTCACCAGCGACTTTCTTTTGCTTCGCCAACTTCTTTTTTTTGCTTTCTAGCGAATTGCTCGTGGTTGAACTCGCACTGGTGAACTGAACACGGCCAGTTGGGCGGATCCCAGCGAAAACGATGGCAACCATCTGAAATTCCCTCGACATACTAGTCGGAATGTGGACAGATTGTGTGTGCGCATGGATAGAACGGCCAAAGGTCGATAAAGTTGCCGTATGCATCATAATGACAGAAACTATCGTGCGCCCTTCAGGGCGTCCGACGAGAGTGTGTACCGCAGATGACAAGAGATCAAATAGGAAGTAGAAGATTAGAAGTATCACGCGAGAGAACTTTGAGAAGAATAACTCAACAACATCGAACATAAATCTTGCTGTCGCTTGAGAAGAAACATGGACTTGGACCAAACGCCTCGAAGAACGCCTACCTGATAACATCGCAAATACGGCGGGGATGTCTCAGACCAGATTATTCCGATCGAACTGAGCACAAGGCTGCGCTTCACCGCCCAGCTGCTGTATTGGTGGAAATCCATCTTGGGCATTGATGTTGATAAGGCTGTGGGAGGAATATGGAGGGCTGTGAGATGCGGAAACGATGTGGTGGATGAACTGGATGGACGGGAGGTGTGAGATGTTGAGGTTTGGCTTTTGTACAGCGGCTTGAGGTCACCTTGAAAGGTTGCTGGGGTCGTCTACATGGTACAGATATCTACGACACAATCGTCCACAAGGCCCGGCATTGTTATAAGCATTGGTCACTAGTAACGGATCGAAGTCTCAGCTTGCTGTCCAATTAAAAAAGATGCTTCTCAGCATCTTGAATTACTTGCTATATACTATGCAGTCTGTTCACCATCCTTCAAACCATCTTTCTCACGGGGCGTCATACCACATCACTGATGTGAGCCACACAACCTGCTATATACAGCCTGCGACTGCATTCCCGTCGCCAGAACAAGGTAGGCCCGAATCCAGAACCATACTCCGCCCATGAAACAGATGATATCAACCCACGCAACGCCATCGCCATCCCATCCTCATGAGTCATGAGATATCCCGTATCAGATCAACCGATTACGCCGTCCGTCTCCCAACCGTCGTCACGACCCTCCTCGCCCAAGGCCCGTAAATTCTCATCCATCACGCAAACCCCGGAAACACCTTCCCCACCACCTTCCGCCACCCGGGCCTCCTCTCATCCTCCTCCTCCACAGTCCGCCCGTCTTCTCCCCCAGCACCCCGCCCTCCCCCCCGCTCCAACAGCGCCTCCGCCCGCCGTCCCAGCCACTCCGCCCGCCTTTGCGGCTGATCCGGTGGTGGCGCGTGCGCGAGCGAGCTGGCGCGAAGGTCCGCGAGGGGAGTGATCCGATCGGGGGACGGGTGTCCGGCGGCGGTGGTGGTGGGAGTGGAGTATGCGAGGGGTGGCGTGGCGATGGGCGGGGTCATAGAGGTGTTTCGCATTTCGACGGGCGAAGGGGTGGAGGTGTCTGGGGTAGGGCGCTGGAAGGGGTTGATGCGCCGGAGGGAGGAGGGGTAGTCGGTGCGAGGGGGTTCGCCGGCGGAGGAGTGCAGGCGGGCGTGCGCTTGGGATGGGGTGGGGCGATTGCGCAGGGCGTGGTAGGCGCGGATGAGAGGGTGGGCAGTCCCGTGGGCGGAATCGGGGCGCCAGTCGAGTTGATCGTTTTCGCGGCGGTTGGTGGCGATGCGCTCGCGGCGGACCATAGCGTTGGTGATGCGGGCTGGGCAGTAGCCATTGGGGAGTGCGGTCTTTTTGCACATGGGGCAGAGAGAGGAATTTTGGAGGAGGAAGGGGTCGATGCAGGAGGGGTGGTAGATGTGGCGGCAGGGGAGTTCGCGGACGGTGGATTGGTTAGTGTAGTCGTCGAGGCAGATGGGGCAGGTGGGTTGGGGGAAGGAGGGGGCGTGCGCCGGCATTTTGGGGTCGAATTCGGGGGTTAAGGGTCGGGAGGTGGTTTCGGTGGCGGTTTTTGAGGGGTCGTTCGGAGGTCCGTTGTTGGAAGGGTTGGGGGTTGGGTCGGAATCGACGGAATAGAGGTATAACGGGAAAGTGTCGATGATGGTTTTTGGCACGGTCATACGCCTGATACCAAGTGTCTCGATATCGACTTCGCCATTGACGACACGCCTGCGTAATTCGTTTCTCCTTCGTCGTTGGATCCAGTGCATGGCGCACGACGTCGAACTGATGATAAACAGGAGAATCGCAAGGACGATGAGCAGGAAGACCCATAGGTTCGGTAGCGAGTTCGTCTTTCCCATGTCGATCTGGGCCACCAGCCGAATGTAGTCGGATCCTGGATACATCCTGGAGAGGATCTGACCATTTGGGACCGACGATATGTTCCCGTTATACAGGCCTAACTGGTCCATCACCATTTGGCCAGCCTGGCCGGGGATAGCGTAAATCGGAAATAGGTAATGCGACCTCCATTGCCCGCCATCCCCAATATACCAATCCATCATGTTCGGTGCTGGTGGCATTCCCGTTCCATTATTCGGAAGGTAGAACATGAATGCGCCCCACCCATCCTTATTTGGGACAGCATCTAGAAAAGCAAGTGTGCAAGTAGAGGAAATCCAGGGCGCAAAAGCGATCGACTGGTAATTCGAGCCAGGACTGCGAGGTAGATCTCCGTTTCGGACAACATTCGCGGAAATATATCCGGTTGAGTTGCATCGGCCGTCCGCAACCTCAGGAACATAAAGCAGGCCCGTAATGTCAGTCCCGGGGTTCGATCCGGTCGTGGATAGCGTCCGAATGTTATTATAGCTCATGTGTTGGAAGGAAATATCACTCTACACGGCACGTCAGCGAGGAGAAAGCATCAACGGGTCAGATATCGTACGTCGAGAGTCGTGAACTCCTCGCGATTTCCTACTGGATGATTTGGATCGATAATATCGAGGGTGAGGACAGCAAAGTTGACCGCAGCTGTCGAAGGCGGATTAGTCTATGAACTTCAATCTGGGACTCGATTGGGAACATACACATGATGGCGGCTCAATGGAGGATCCAGTCCTCTCGCGATACTTAATTACTAGACAAGACGTGACAGACCCAACAGCGAACCATCCATTTTTACACGAAGCAAGATGGCAGCAGCGAGAGATCGGCGCAATGGCAGAGAAAAGGACAGCAACCGAGCAGAGCGGTGAGATGGGAGGTGCTGCGGTTCAAACGCAAGGAGATTCAAAGGTGACGGAGATGATACGGCGATGTTGCGGAGAATCTGAGGAGTCGAGGGCTCATGGGGAAGGAGACGCTGATTGGCTGTAGGGAGGGAAGGCGACCAGGCGGCAAGGCGGAAAGGCGGAAGGCCCGCCAGGCTTATTCATGTTCGAAGCTAAATCGGGGGGCTAGCGCTTCCTTCAGTGCTGCGACTCTCCACGGAGCCAAGCTTGTGGGAAAGCTTAACTAGTGCAGTAGTGCTAAAATGAACTGTACCAGGGCCACTTGCTCCGTTCCCGAGGCGATTGTGGATGAGGATTAATCACGACAAACCTGGGGTTACAAGGACATATATCGCGTGTCTAGACCAAATCCAGGAGGGTCACCGAATGTACAATAACAAAGAAATCAATTAATAATGAGTCGAAGCTTGGAACAATTGGACATGGAGCTGGGAGGCTGCATCGCACGTGACTCAGTTAGCTGAACGCCTGAACCTAAGCTGCCAAGACCGGCACGTGCATCGAAAGACCTCTAGTTCACGTGATATCGAATTCATCGCGATGGAACATCAATTCATCATTTCCACCTTCTCCAGATTCACCCATCCATACCACACAACCCGCCCATGTTACAATTTCTACGATCCTGACCGCTAGTCTCGGCGAGCTAACCGTCAGCCCTCTTTTCCCTCGATCTTTTCTCCCCATCCTCGCCATGGCGCCCACCAGCAGTAAGACCCGGGGTAAACCCCACCCCCGGAGCAGTGCCAGTCGCAACACCACTCCCGCCAGCGCCAGCGCTGTTTCCGTCTCCATCGACCTCCCGCCTTCCTCCTCCTATTTCCAAACAAACCTCGCCCCTTCCTCCGCCCCGGCAACAGTCGAAGACATCCTCGACGATGGCGGCGCGGGCCAAGCCCCTCCCTCCGCCGCCGCCATCCATAGCATGCAGGACGAAGTCAAGTCGAAGGTGGTCTCAATTCTGAATGCGCGCGGAGAGACGTGTGAGCGGCTGATACGGGAGCTGTCGAAAAAGCGGAAGGAGCGCATTGAACGGAATCGAGAGAAGGAACGATTGGAGAGAGAGGCGGAGGAAAGGAAGAGGAAGCAGAAGCAGACAAAGAAGAGGGAGAAAGATGATGAGAGGCCACCTGCTGTGGGAGCCCATGGGGTCACTCGGCAGGATGGTGCCGAAATGAAGGGTAAGTCCATATGGTTTCAAACGTTGTCTACATTTCTATTGTTCTTCGGCCGTGTAAATTACCATGTGTTGTCTGTCAGTGTATTGCTGCCGCAAGAATCTCTATCCGTTCCTATTTTGTTCAAAGTCATGGATACTCGCACGAAACGAAGGCGGTCTCTTCAAGAGGTCGCGCGACTGGTGGTCGACGAATGGATGCGCAAAGTTACCAGAATCAGAATCAAGTCTAACTCTTCGCCCATTAAAGCAATGGACACATCGTCCTCAATATCATCTCCAGCTTCTGCAGCTCCCCCTTCCGTTGCCGCCACCGCCCCCCGAGCCGAATCTATCGCATCAGTAATCTCTTCGGAAGACTCCCATCAGCCGTCTCCTGCTCCCGCCGTCCGCCAGTACCAGACATTTGGACCCGACCCCTCGACTTTTCCGGACCCCACGGTCTACCATATAAGAGATGTCAGCCCTGGCATGACCGAAGAAGAACAGAAGGAGATTTACTGCGTTGCCTCATATCCCCATGACGACCTGCATGACCTCACCCCTGGGACACCGCCCGATCGAGATTTCAGCAATGCCAAGCCGGCCACTCAGGTCAGCGCAATAGCGTTCGCCAACTACGTGGAACCCTACATCAGACCCTTGACAGAGGAGGATCTTGTATTTCTCAGAGAGAAGCAAGATCGGGTGACACCCTTCGTCATGCCTCCACGAGGACCGCGGCACTTTCGAGATATCTGGGCAGACGAAGACGGCGCCATGGACGTGGACAGCGATGACGAGAAGCTCCCTCAAAACGAAGCCCGTGGAAGCGTCAACAACATAAACGACGAGGTCGCCCAAACAGACCAAGTCTCCGCTGGCCCGGTCCTCGCTCGCCTCCTCCAATCCATGCGCGCCGAAGGCCGTCCCTCTGAAACCGACAAAGAAACCAACGGCGATACCAACATCGACGACATCGACTTCGACATCAGCGCCCAACTTGCCGCCGCCGATTCCGGCGAATCCCTCACCAATGGCGCAGCTAACGGCACCTCCTCAACCCCCGCCAACCCCACCCTCCCCTCCTCCACCGCCTTCGCCGAAATATCCACTAACCCCTCCCTCAAATCCCTCCCCCCCACCAAGCAAACCTACACCCAACTCGACGACCGCGCCCTCCAAGAACTCCGCCACATCGGCTTCATCGGCCCCGACGACACCCCCTCCTACGACTCCCACTTCGACGACGAAGTCGCCGCGCGCCTCCGCCTCCTCCAGTCCGAGCTCAAAACCCAAATCATCATGAACGCCGCCCGCAAGGCCCGCCTATACGAGCTCGCCGAGGAATCCATGGCCATGCAAGAGTTCGGCAGCATCTCCGACGACCTCGACGGCCAGCTCAACCAGGCGTACCTCAAGCGCAACCGCACCATGGGCAAGGGGAAGAAGAACGTCAAGCGGCCGGTCGGCGCGCAGGGGGCAGCGGCGGCAGCCGCAGCCGCAGGGGTGACGCGGCCAACAGTAGGGGAGCCGATTCGCGCGCTGATGGAACGGAGGGCGAAGTGGAATAGCATCATTGGGCCGGTGGTGAATTTTGGGAGGACGGGGGTGCCGAGGGAGAGTGTGTTTGATGAGGAGACAATTCGGCGGTTGGTAGAGAGGGAGAAGGAGACGTGGGGGGAGGGAGGGGAGGAGGGGGAGGCGTGAGTGGTAGGGTTTATTTGCTGAGTTCATGTTCATATTGTCTGGGTACTGATATGACATGGATGTATTTGATGGGGACTGGTTGTGGAGTTTCTCTGGGCTATTTGGGTTGGGTGCGGGACGGAAATGTTAGACACGATGAGTCCGCTGGGATATTAGCATTGCGAGGTGTTCGGTGGTTGGGTTTGATACCTACATCTAGGAGGTTGTTTCTCTCAATGGAAGACTGATTTGTCCAATTTGAGCTTAATGTTCATCTACAGCATTGTCTACCTAAGGGAGTCCGGCATCCAGATCAAGGTAGAGATTTTAGAAATGGAGCCAGCGCTTCCCAATGTTGGCTGAATCCACTCATGAAACCCAAACGAGGTGTTTTATCCCGCTGAAAGGGCTGCCAAACCGCCTATGTCGTATAACGCGAAGCATATCCACCGCCAGATGATGTGAATCCGAAAGGGGCCTCAAAAGATCTATACTATATACTGAGTTACTTTAAAATCTGCCAGCGGAAGACAGTCCAGGTCGTTGGTACTGCTGTAAAACTGCCCTGGTTCCTGTTCGTCAAATTGGAGAAGGTTTATATAGTAGAGAGAACAAAGCCATCCAGGTAATAGGTCCACCCTCCAAGTTTTGGCAGGTCGGCAGCTCAATTTCTGCTTAGGTTGGCTTTTTTTTTCTTTTGCTTTGGACTTCTTGCGTTCCTCTGGACGTTCTTCATTTTATATCACCGGGTGTAATTCATACTCGCATGCAACGAGGGCGGATTGGACGGTAGTGAGTGAGTTCCATGATGATGATGCACGAGATAACAGTTAGATTCAGGGGTAGAATATCCAGTGTTGAACAATAATGCGCTGATTTAATATCCGTCCTCGTCCATGGGTGAGAAAAATGTCACGTAATCCAGAGGTCCTGGCTCGCCAGTTAAGTCCCTCCATACGTGTCGTCCGCCTTCTCCTACAACCAATATCTTATCTTCTTCTCTTCCGCTCGCTCCGTTTCCTGCGAACTATCCAACCTTTCTGGTTCTAGCTGTCTCGTCGAACTCTCTTATACCAAACGATAGCATTCCCACATTTCTCTTGTTCGTCAATACGAGGAGGTTGGACATATCCACCCCCCTTTCACCATGCTTCGACGAAGCTGCGTGGTCAAAAGCCATGCTAGGGTTGACCGTTGGAGTGATTGTCTGTATGAAATCGGCCGTTTTATATTCTTCATCCGATGGGTCTGAAGTGTCAGAATCCACCCAGACATACGGGATTTCGAACGCCCGCACACGATGAATCCCGTCTCTTTCCATCCATCGAACAATCCCGTGGTAGTCGGAATATACCACCCTCGTTCCATGTATCGCGACACTCAATAACACGGTAAGCGGCGCAATCCCTCCATTAATTAGCCCATCATCATCGAGCCCTTCTAACCTAGATTCCGTTGCTGGCGTGGCCACCGCCGCTGGGCTCATGGATGATTGAGAACGGTTCGACCGTACCGTGTATCTGGTCCAGGGTGTCCGGTGTCGAGATCGCTGCTGGTATGCTGTGTTGTCCAATCGCCATCCATAGAGAGAGGGTACCGTAGACGTCTGCCAAGATAAACTAATTATCCCTTTTAGGAATATACCCTTAGTTATCAATTATTCCCAATTCCCAATTCTACGGAGTCGTCCGTTTCCCACGCTCCCCAGCCTGTCCAAGTATCACCTATAGGTCCTGCATGTATCTCACCGCCGGTGCGTACCAAGCGGAAGCGTTCTCAAGAAGTCTCTGAAGCTGAAGCCGAGGAGCCAAAGGACGAGCACGATGCGAAGCAGCCCCAAAGCCTTCTGCCCCAATTTGAGCTCCCGGAGAAGAACCTGCAAATATTCAATGGGGAAGAGATGGATTCTATAGATAATGCTCCGACCCTGAAACGGTCTTCGTCACAGCGTTCCATAGCCGTGTCATCAGAAACGGGCACGCGCTCTTCTGACTTGACCGCCTACTACATTGTATCCTAGAAACCGTCTTACCAAGGCCAGTAGACGCATCCTGACAAGACACATCACAAGCTGAGTACTCCCATCATTATAATCACGAGCTGCTATGGCGAGATTATGAAAGCATAGCTACCGCGCTGCGAAAGAAAGGAGCTGGCAAGACCCAAGTCACGCTACAGGATCTGCCTAAGCACAGGCACCAGAATCTCAGCAAGGAACGAAACGCAAAGGTGCCATTATACGTAAGATCTCAATAGCCATGCGTCTGACGAAAGTTCGTGATCATTATCCAACTGCTCGTTCTATATTCCCAGACCCACCGATATTGCGGTTCAATCAAACTCCAATCCAATGATTAAAGGTACCACGATCGTCGCTTTAGAATTCCTCCTTAGAAACAGCCTCGAGATAAGCGAAGGATAGCAGATACCAGGCCATACACGATACCAGCAGTCCGTACCCGACACTCACACATCCCTCACCGTCATCGGCGAACCATTCCCCCCGCTCCCACCCCCACTCCCCGTCCGCCCACCCTGCCCCAACTGTGGCGCTCCGCCCCGCAAGTTCAAATTCCCCACCATACTCACCAAGTTACTCCCCACCGCATCCACTGCGCCCCTCGGCGCCAGTAACGACGGCGTCTGCGCGGCCGTCTCCTGCACGCGGAAAAGTCGGATGCCGGTGCCGTTCCAGACGCCGGCGGGCCCCTTCGAGACGGTGAGCTCGGAGGTGAAGACGAAGCCCCAGAGGAGGGACTGATACCAGCCAAGGGAGAGGGAGGACCATTCGAAGGAGTGGACGCGGGGGGGGGAGGGGTCGATGCCGTGGATTTCGGCGCGGCGGATGGCGATAAGGGTGGTGGGGATGTCACGGGAGGGGTCGGAGGGGAGGTGGGGGGAGAGTTGGGAGATAAGGGTGAGGATGGTGTGGAGGGGTAGTTGGGGGAGCCATTGTTCGATCTGGAAATTTGGATGGGTTAGCTGGGTTGCCTCGGTGTGGATTGGTTGTCGGCTGAGCGCTTCAGTACTTACCCATTCGACCGTTGGCTGAAACGTTCCAGAACCGGAGAAGGAACCTGTATTCACCGCGCTTAGAAGACTGGTCGTGCTGCTCTGCCGCGAAAAAGCAGGTTGTCCAGCCGGACGCTTGCCGCGAGCTTTCTCGGACATCCCGCGCAGCTGCAGTGGAAAGGTTGTGTCGGCGGGCGAGCTGACCGAGCCGGCACGAGAGCTGGTGGCGGACTGGATATTGGAAGGATTGACGAGTGTCGGAGAATAACTTCCCTCTTCATCCTCGTCATCGCCGATCGCGAACGCGGAGTGCGCTTCGGCCGGGTCGCTGGTGGTGGGGCTAGTAGGAATGGCCGAGTTGGGGGCGCTATCGACGGGACTTCGTGGATCTTGTGCGGAGGCGGCCCGTTCTTTCTTCAACCTATTCTGCTTCTCGATCTCCTCTCTTCCGCTCTCGAGAGTGAAAGCTCGCAAGGCTTCAAATTTGCGTTTCGAGCGGTAGACGGCGTAAACGAAGTTGGGATTTGCTGTCCACAATCGTTAGCGAAGATCTCTCGGATGGAAATCTGATATACCTTCGTATTTGTGTTCGATGATGGCGTTCATCGCCTCTAGTAGAGAATGAAGCAGAACATGATTCGTTTCATTTGCAAGTAGGAAGCTGGGTGCAGACATGGATGCATACAGCTGCAACAACTTGGAGGATGGCGCTCGCCCTAGGTTTTCTAGATATGGCGCAATATTGTTGATGACCGCGAGTAACGGGGAATATAGCGTGTCTAGTTTTCCCTTGCTCGTCGTGATGAGAGCATGGACCATCTAAACCAGTGAGCGACGTCAGATATTGTTTGATCAGCTACAATACTTACTGTAATGAGGTAATCCGCATAAGAACCGTGAAAGTTAGGAATCCGAATCGTTTGAGGAAGTGTATCTTGCCCCTCGAAAACCTTATTCAATCCCTTCCCGAAATTTGGTTCGGTGCTCAGGGTTTGCAGGATGAAGACGCACATCTTCAAGACTCCTTGAGCGGAGGGGTCGTTCCGGTTATTCATGATGTAAAAGAGCATCAAGATCACGAAGTCATGAGCGCGATCGGTATCGATGAGGAAGGACCGGAAGCGTTTGTTGCACTGTAGTGTTTCCCAGAACAACATGACCATCTCCGGCGCCCACGTTATCGATTTCTGACTTCCGGGCAAATAGGATGAAGTTGCCTGTAGCGGCTGGTTCAATATCCTCATCATCCCATCGACCAGGAATTGGAAGTCCTGGGGTCGATGGAGGCGACCGAGAAAGTGACGGTAGAAGTTCTTCGGCGGCGGGCCATTGCCTGTCTCTGGGACTGGGTATACAGCGAGAACCAGAAGTAGCTGGAGACAATAGGCAACGAGAAGTTGCTTACTGTCCTTGAATACAACATGATCGTATGGCACGCGCCATGTGGCCGGGTTGTATTTCAACGTCGTGTTCAGCATAGAACAGAGCACCGAAAGCACGATCTGCTTGTCCGGGCATGTTGTGATGTAGCTGATGGCCTTGACCCCTTGCTGGGACAGCACGGTCGAATTCATGTACATTGACTTGCCTGTCAGGACGAGCAGGAGACGCATGATCTCGGTACGATTGCTTTCGAATTCCTTCGTCGAGATGACCGGGGTGTTGCAGCCCACTCCGCTTTGCCAGATGGCGTACGAAACCCGTTGTTTCCCCGGCGGAGACTTGCCGATCGTGAATTCGGAGTAGAACAGCAGGTCGATGAGCGTGTCAATCAGCTCTTCCGCAAGCGGTTTTGCATCTTCAAACTCAGGTTCTGGCTCGGGTGGCTCGTCCGCGGAGGCATCGGTCCCGTCGAACAGTACCTCAGACCGTGATGATAGCTGGCTTTTCCGCGTGCGCTTCCTTCGCGCCCCCCAAAAGAACTTCGCCTCCCAATCGTCAAGATGGGGTGCCTCGTAAATATATGGGAGGATCCGCGTCAGGACCCGGATGCAATTCAGCGCATCGCGCTCCGGTGCCAGGTCGTCGTTCGGAAAAGACGGGTGATTGCGTAACACGACGAGTCTGGAGGTTACGGCGAGGAGGAGGGTTTCCAGGTTCTCCAGGAACGTGTCTCTTGTCCTCCGGACATCGATGGGAGAAAATAAGGAGAACACATCCTCAGCAGACTCGGGGAGCTCCCAAAACTATGGATCGACGGTCAGCATCCCGTAACGGTTCAAAGAGCGGACGAGAAGATACATACTCCACGCCAGTAGGGATCGTCAGCGGGGATATTCCGTTGCTCGGAAAGCTTGAATATGCCTTGCTTGAATGTCAACTTGGAGTCGGAAGCACCCATCGTGACATTGCTTGGAGTGCAGTTGCGGAATGGATCTTATAGAGCCGTCAATGTCATGGTTCAATTGGCGGCTTTGCTTCCGATACGACAAGGAGTTGGAGGGTAACGGTGCAAATAAGTATCCTTATGATAGGTAGAAGAGGGAAGATATTGTCCCGCGCACTTGGATCATGGAGTCCTAGATGCTTTTATTGGAATGACGTTGGTGGTGTTGCTGATATAGAGTATGGAGTGTTAATAGCAGACAACGATGTGCGGCCAGATTGCGGTGACATATTGCGCCCCACAGTTTGTATACGACAGAGGAGACATGGGGCGGCATTTAATATGATCTATCGACTATGATCTAGGCTTTACTTACGTAGGACAAAGGTCTCAACATCAGAGTCACTTCTGGCTGTCAACCTCTACAATATCGCACCGTTCCGTCCAGAGTATCCTTTTGACTGGAGGACGGCAGTACTAATCCTTTCTTCTATTAATTACCTCTGAACCCGTTACGTTTAACGAAGATCGAGGCTAAAGAGACTCCCGCCTGCCGCATTCCGTCCTCTGTCTCCAAGCGGGCTTCCGACGATCTTCAACCGCGTCTTCGAAAATGCCTCCCAAACGGAAGAATCCAGGTATGGTCTAAACTCCAAGGTACCCGATGCATTAACTCTGATGTTGTATGGTAGCTCAGGCAGGCGGTCCGGCCAAACGGCTTGCCTCCGGCACTAACACCCCCCGCAGCCGTGACAGCGACGAGGAATACGCCGAAGATGCCTCCGCTCCCGTCAGCGACGAAGACGATGAGGGGATGGACCATCTTGTCAAGAAGTTCACCGTGAACTCCTACAGTCGACCGGCGAAAGCCAAGGAAACTGCCATCCACGATGCCGCAGCGCGCCTCTTTGGCAACCGAGACCATTCGCACTTAGCGCTGAAGCCGGATCATGAAGACCGACCGTTATGGATAGACCCGGATCAAGGGAAGATTATTATGGAAACGTTTTCGCCATCGTTCAAGCATGCGGAGAATTTCCTCATCAACGTGGCAGAGCCGCAGTCGAGGGTTTCGCGGATCCACGAGTATACATTAACGAGCAATAGTCTCTTTGCAGCGGTCTCGGTTGGGTTGACGACGGAGGATATCATCAAAGAGTTGGACCTTCTGTCCAAAACCCCGATTCCGGAATCAATACGGCAGTTTATCGTCGCCTCTACACGATCATTTGGCAAAGTGAGGTTGGTTTTGAAGAACACGAAATATTTTGTGGAAAGCTCCGATCCCTCGGTCCTACAAACACTTCTGCAAGACGAAATCATCGGTCCGTTGCGGGTTGACACTGCAGAGGGATTCACGAAGTCGGCAGCGCCGAAGATGGGCAATCTGGCGATTCCAGGCACTAAAATGGCAGCTGGCGCCAAGCAAGCCGTGCAGCAAGCACCAAAGGATGATGAGGAAGAAGACGATGCCCAGAAACAAGCGGAAGCGATGACTGCAACGCTGCTGGATGAAGACGACGAAGAAGAGGAGCGCGAGCAAGTCCACTCCTTCGAGATCGCCGCGGAGTCGGTCCAGGAGGTGTCGAGGCGGTGTCGCGCCATTGATTTGCCGTTGACGGAGGAGTACGATTTCCGGAACGACGACGCAAATGCGGATCTCGACATCGATTTAAAACCCGCGTCGCAGATTCGACCATATCAAGAGCAGGCCCTCAGCAAAATGTTTGGCAACGGTCGTGCGAGGAGTGGCATTATTGTTCTGCCGTGTGGAGCGGGCAAGACCTTGGTTGGCATCACGGCCGCATGCACGATCAAGAAAGGAGTGATCGTCCTCTGCACGAGTGCCATGTCCGTGGTCCAATGGCGGGCGGAATTTATCAAATGGTCGAACGTCAATCCGAAAGACATTGCCGTCTTCACCGCCGACCACAAAGACAGCTTTTCCGGGACGACTGGCATCATCGTGTCCACCTACTCCATGGTCACACAATCGAAAGGCCGCTCCTACGAGTCCCAAAAAGTCATGGACTTCATCGAAAACCGCGAATGGGGCCTCATGATCCTTGATGAGGTGCACGTCGTCCCCGCCGAGATGTTCAAGCGCGTCACATATAAAGTCAAGGCGCACTCCAAGCTCGGGCTGACCGCGACGCTGCTCCGCGAAGACGACAAGATCGAACACCTCAACTTCCTCATCGGCCCGAAGCTCTACGAAGCCAACTGGCAGGAACTCTCGGAGCAGGGCCATATCGCGCGCGTGCAGTGCGCCGAGGTGTGGTGTCCGATGACCCCCGAATTCTACACCGAGTACCTCAACTCCAAGGGTCGCAAGGCCCTGCTCTTCACCATGAACCCGCGCAAGTTCCAGGCCTGCCAGTTCCTCATCGACTACCACGAGCGCCGCGGCGACAAGGTCATCGTCTTCTCCGACAACGTCTACGCCCTTGAAGCCTACGCCAAGAAGCTCAACAAGGCCTATATCTACGGCGGCACTCCGCAGGCCGAGCGCCTGCGCATCCTCGAGAACTTTCAGCACAACGAGCTCGTCAACACCGTCTTCCTCTCGAAGATCGGGGACACCAGCTTGGATCTCCCCGAGGCGACCTGCCTCATTCAGATCTCCTCGCATTACGGGTCCCGCCGCCAGGAAGCGCAGCGGCTCGGCCGCATCCTCCGAGCGAAGCGCCGCAACGACGAGGGATTCAACGCGTTCTTCTACTCGCTGGTCTCGAAAGACACCGCGGAGATGTACTACTCCTCTAAACGGCAAGCCTTCCTCGTCGACCAAGGCTACGCCTTCAAAGTGATCACCCACCTCCACGGCATCGACGCGATGCCGAACCTCGCGTTCAAAACCCCGCAAGAGCGCCGCGACCTGCTGATGTCGGTGATGTTGCAGATCGAGTCGGACGCGAGCCTCGGCGACGTGGAGCGGATCGAGGGGGATCTGTTCAGCGAGGCGCGAGGCCGGTACGGGAAGAAGAAGGCAAAGCGGACGGCGGGGATGTTGAGCGATTTGAGCGGGGGGCAGGATATGGCGTATGTGGAGTATGGGAAGAGTCGGAATAAAGAGTTGGCGGGGGGGAAGGGGAAGCATAAATCGTTTATGACGAAGTTGCGGAGGGATGCGGAGAGGCGAAAGGGGGGGATTTAGATGTAATGGTCACGAATTGCTGGGGTCGAGGGCTTTGGGTAGATCTCGCTGCAGATATAGCGACCTAGGATCTCACGGTCGAGAAATTGAAAGGTCTGAAACAAACTCATTGATCATGCTTTGCTGTCTGTAGTCTTCAGGGAAGAGACCAGTTCCCCACTTCCAAATGACTAGCGCTTTTCAATATATTCCTGAGATACCATTCATGATTTTGCGTTTTCCCCATGAGAATATGAAGGGTATACCCAAAGAAATACAATACCATCATTACTTACCCTCATCAACCCACTAATACCCTCTCTCCCCAACCCTCACTGGCCCCCCCATCCATCCCAACCGCTCATAATACCGAAACACCAAATCATACCCATCCAAATAATGCACGATCCGCTCCACCCGCTTATACCCCGGAATCTCCTCCATCCGCGCATTCCCACTCGCCCGTCCCCCCTCGGCCCCGCCCCCCCGCTCCTCGCTCCGCACCCGCGCCTCGAACAGCGTCACGCTAAACCGCCCCGGCTTGAAGATCTTTACGACTTGCGCCACTAGGTCCGCGGTCTGTCGACCTCCCTGGCGCGCGGGCACGTTCGTCTCGAACGAGGCGTAGGAGAATCCGGGTTCGGGGGTGACGTGGACGGTGAAGTAGTGGGTTTCGGAGGGGGAGGACGGGGTGGTGGATTTTGGGTTGGGGGCAGTGACGGGGATGACGCCGTTGGCGGAGAAGCCGCACGGGGGGAAGAGGTAGGCGTCGACGCGGGCGTTGGGGAAGTCGGCAGTCGGGTAGATGTCGGCGAGGCCGCAGGTGTCGGAGACGACGGTGCCGAGGGCGTGGCCTTTGTCGTCGTCGAGGTCGGATTTCTCGGACGGGGAAGCGGAGGTGGTGGTGGAGACGTCGGAGCTGGCGTCGAAAGTGCAGTCGGCGGGTGTGTAGGGGCTTTTAACGTTGGCGGGGAAGGGGGAGACGCGGGAGGGGGAGACCTTGTGGCGGAGGCGCTGGGCGGTTAGCTCGGCTTCCGCGACGTAGAATTGCTTGGCGTTTTCTTCGTCAAGGTCGGTCATGAGGATTTCGAGGGTTTCGTCTTCTTGTTCGTCCGACGGTATATGCGGGAAGAGCACTTCGGGGGCCATGCTCTGCGCAAGGGGATCGCTCGCGTCCGCCGCTCCGGACGCCGTGGGAAGGGGAAGTCCCAAGGGCGGATTCGTCACATAGAGGAACCAGTGCTCGCCATTCATCTTGCCGATCATATACGCGCTGCCACCGTTGAACGTCTTGTCGAGGTAGCGCACCTCGTCTCCCCAGCTACGGTGCGGTCCATGTTGGCGATCCGGGAAGAGGAAGTTCTTCCGGCTGTAGAAAACTCGGTACGGCACCGCCGCCGCCAGCAGTCCTTTATGCGGATCGGCCGGCACCCCGGCAAATCCGACGTCTTGGAATGCGATTTCCAACATGCGAGGGATTCCGTAGAGAAGGGTCGTCGTTCCACAGGTCTTCAGCACCAGCTTGTGCGGCCAAACGAACATGCTAGATTCGGACAGGAGGTATGCATCGACATGTTCGGACTTGACGATAGAGAGGACCTTGCAGCTGACCAGATCCAGCATCTCCTTCCATGTGTCCTCCGAAACGGCCTTCAACCCATTTGGCGCGACGCCGGCGGGCAGGTCGTGGGCGGTGGCGGAAAACCAAACCTCAAGGAGCTTCTCCGGTCCTGAGACATGTCAGTTAAAACCCCATCCTGATCCCATCGAAACCCTCACCTTCAAACGCGTTCGAGGAATCTAAATCCTTGATCGCCTCATGGTTGATGCTGACGCTTGGAGTTCCGACGAATGATGCCGGAGTCCCAATGTGGTTGATATCCAGCGCGACCATCTCCGTTGTATCTCGACGGATCAACCCCCTTCAACTCCTTCTCGTGCCTCGATGCTGGCGGCGTCAAACCGGAGAGAGCGGAGTGGTGAGCTCACGCTGCCACCCAGACGAACAGGAGTCTGTCCGTCTGAGGAGAGGAGGCCCACGAACGATGGGGAGGAGAACGGCTGGTTCAACCCAGCGGAGTCGTCGTAGGAGGACGGAGAAGGCGGTTAAGGAGGGCGAGCAGAGAGGGGTAGAAAAAAGGCCTTTGGCGGCGTAATCGTGGCGATACCGGGGTGGCCTCGATCTGGTAGATTCCGATACCTGGAAGTATCGGGTCCGCAGATGAGGAGATCTGCTATTCAGCTGGTTTATAGGAAATCGTTGTAAGCCGTGTTATCTAGGTCTTTGAATCGTATGGTCAGCCACTGTTTGCCGTCGACTCATTGATGTGAACAAATTATACGTACTTCCCGGGCTTGGACAGGATCCGTACGAGATCTTCCCGACGCATGAAGAAGTGGCGGTAGTGGCGTTACAACAGCCAAGTGTTGTTTAACTGGAGGAGACTATCTCGCAGCTCCGCCAGTTTGAAGGATGCCGTCTGCCGATGATGAAAAAGAAGTGTTCGGATCGTTGGTTCGGAGGAGAGTGTCAATTCTTGACGCGGTCCGTTCCGAGGGTAGCCCTGAAATTTAGAGGAACACGCAGTGGGTGGGTGAATCTCTCCAGAATCGGCTTTAATAGTCGATTCGAAGAGACGCTGGGGAATATGGTCTGCACATATGCAGTGATTAAATTGGCGTGGAGGCAGAAAGTATGAGGAGTATAAGAATTTTTAGTCGAGTGTGTTGAAATATTGCGGGAATTGTGTGAGAAGATGAAGCCACAGAAAGCGGGGCAAGGTGCGTTTTTTCGTTGCACATTGCGATCAGCAATTTGATCAGCACGCGACACTCCGCTTGATCTGCTGCTGGATGACGGTTGGCATGGGAATATTATATTAGATCCATCAATTGGACTTGGAGCCGATGGATGCTTTGTTCAGAATCCCAAGGCACTCTATTCGTATATTCATGACAATAGCTGGTGGGTATCAAGATCATGCATGCTCCGAACATGACTGTATACTGTACATATCATCAAGTCCCCCCATTCCTATCCCGCTCCTCTATATCCTTCAATATACTGTTCACCATTCCCTCAAACAGAGGATATATTGAACAACTCGTGTACTTTTCAACCAGCAACCCATCATCCCTCGTCCCTGCATCCTCCCCATTCCCCTCCGCTTCTTGTGCTTCCGTGCCACCCACAACCGTTCCCTTCGGATACACCGGCCTCTTCCCCTCCTCAATCAAAGCCACAAATGCCGGATCGATAGGAACGCTCCCCAAGAATGGCACCACCGCCTCCCTCGCCATGATTTCGCCCCCCCCTTTGCTAAACACATTCGTACACTCACTGCAATGCGGACACACGAACCCCGCCATGTTTTCTACCACTCCCAACACCCGCAGCCCCGTCTTCCGGCAAAAATCCAGCTCCTTCTTGACGTCCGAGATCGCGACCGCCTGCGGGGTAGTGACCACCACCGCTCCGGATAGCTGAGCGGGGGTCGCAGCAGTTTCCTTCAGCAGCGTTTCAAGAAGCGAGATGTGCTCATCGGACGTTCCGGGGGGGGTGTCGATCAGAAGGTACTCGGTGTCGGACGGCCAAACGGTCGAGGTGAGGAATTGGCGGACCATGGCCGTCTTTTTCGGACCGCGCCAGATGACGGCGGTGGAGCGACTGGAGAGGACGAGGCCGAGGGAGATGGCGGAGAGACGGGCATAGCTGATGTTTGAAGATGGGGTGGTGGAGGGGTTATCGGAAGAGGTAGGTACAGTAGGTTGCGCCGGTTTTGCTTCGTGGACGGTAACTGGTAATAGCCCGCCGGCCGACTGTGTGATCTTTGCGGACTCGACACCTAGAAAGCGTGGGATGGAGGGACCGGTGAGATCGACGTCGAGGATCCCAACCGAATGGCCTTGTAAAGACAGTGTCAGAGCAAGCTGCGTCGTGACACTGGATTTCCCCACGCCGCCTTTGCCGGAGAGGACGAGGATGATATGGGGGATTTGTTGGAGAGACATGGTTGCGTTCGGTCAATCCGGGCGAAGATGGTGGGATGAAGCTCTCGGAATAGTCAAGGCGGTTGAAGGGACAGTGGGAAAACTCATGTTGATGTCGCCATCGTCATATTTGGCTTTTGAGAGATCGAGGATTAATAATTGCGGACGCGAGCTAGTAGGAGGTCCGATGAAGGTGGCGGAAGATCAGTCGAAAAAAGAGCAGGTAGGGGTGGAGCGGGGCGGAACGGAGGTCAGCGGGATTCAGGGAGTCGGGGCATATGCGGCGGTGCATGGTTCTCGGCGGACGACAAACACCATCATCCCCACTCTTCCATGTGTGGCTCAGCCCATAGCAACGTCGACGCACCAATTGTTTTCGGTTGCACGACATCCTCATATATTGAAACCGTGAAACCGTCATCACTTCCGATGAACCTCCAGGAATAAAGACTCGCTCATTGTCCGACTGCTATTTGCGCATACACTTACGTTTGTCATTCATCTCTGCGATATTCGTTTGGACTACATCGTTTGGAAACATCGAACTGGCGTCCTCATCTGTCTGTTTACACTTAACGCTGGAATCGTGCGCCATGCAATGAGTCCAGCATTACCGATCATTCAAACAAGAATTAGAGCAAAAGCCTGTTATGATGGCTCTCACCGCTCCGCCTCTCCCTATGCGGTTCCCATGTTGGTGTAGAGCCGTCTATTCATATGGAGGAGAGGTGCGTTTTACCTGGCGAACGAAAGTCCATTATCCTAACCCACTACGCAGACCAAACGTGACCTTGGCTTCATCGAAGGCGACTTAATAGAATGCCTCAATGCTGGCGACGGGTCCTGGTGGATGGGACGCTTACGTCGCGACAAACGAATGGTCGGCCTCTTCCCCTCGAACTTCGTCGAGGTCCTCGACGAGTCCTTCGCACCAAGTCCAATACCATCGCGAGATAGCGGAGGAAGCATCTCGCGAGCAAACAGTCCGAATCCGAGCAACCCCCAATCTACGCCACAGAAGTCGAAGAGTATGTTTCGGAAACCGTTCCAGGCGTATGCGGCGGCGGGGTCACCGAATCCAGAGGCCGCGGCACGGCAGACAATGACACCGCCAGGGAGCTTGAGATCGTCGCATAAACCGTTTTCGTCGATGAAGCGAGCGCAACCGCCTGGTGGGAGTCGAGCAACGTCACCGGCGCCGCCTACACCGTCGCTTAATGGCCCATCGCGGCTGGGCGCAGTATCTCCTGCTCCAAGCAGGTTTCAGTCACGGGCTGCGTCGCCTAACCCTGCTTATCAACCACATTTTCGAGCGGCCTCTCCTGCGCCTCCCTCATTTGCGCCAACATATTCTCGTGTGGCCTCTCCCAATCCTCACTCATTCGCTCAGACACATTCCCGTGCAGCCTCTCCCAACCCTCACTCATATGCCCGAACTCATTCTCGTGCAGCCTCTCCTAACCCACACGCATTTGCTCGACCGCATTCTCGTGGACCTTCTCCTCAACATTACTCATTTGCTCGACCGCATTCTCGCGCAGCTTCTCCTCAACCTTACCACATTGATGAACCTCCACCTCCTCCGCCACCTCATCGAGTCGCTTACAATCCGAGCCGTGCTCCTTCTCCAAGACCATTGTACACCAATGGATCACATACTCCTGAGATGTCAGGCTCACCGAGCAGAGACGGCTTCACACCTTCACCTCTCACAAGCGCCATGAATGATGTCATGTCCTCCCTCCACAATCTTGGTCGTCGGCAAAGCGACGTTGATACACCAAACGAGCCTCCCACACCACCAAATATCTGGTCTCCAGAGTCGTTCAATGTCATCTCACAGCAACAGACAAATAAGATACGTGCTCAGACATCCTTAGGAGTGTCCCTGCACGACACCAGCGCCTATGACGACGAAGGCTATGACGTGGACGATGAAAAGAACTACAATGCCGCTCCCAACGTCGGCAACTATGTTCAGCGTATGGAAGCGCGCCTCCGGAAACTCCACGAAGAAGAAGACCGCAAGCGTGAAGCGGCATCGCTCAACCCATCCTTCGCTCCCGAAGTCCCTCCCAAATCTCCGCGACCTGGCACTTCACACGGTTCACACGACGACTCACTCTCACGAAAGAGCTCCCGACGCTCCTTGCGCACCCGCAAATCGGCTTACGAACTCGGACACAAGATTGGTCGCACATTGACGCTGAAATCCACTGCCACCAACTCCACATCGAACAGCGCCAACACGAACGCAAGCAACAGCACCCATGCCACCAGCCAGAGTCTCATGAGTGGCTACTCCGCCACGGGAATGAGCGCCACCAGTGCCGGTAGCCTCGCACGACGACGCTGGCCCCTCGGAATCAGCCGCAGCAGACCAGGAAGCAGCGCGAGCCACCGCGACGCGCACACAAGCTTAGGGTTCAGCCAGTCGAGGCCACAGACACCAGTAACGGGAGTAACTTACCACTCCAGCCACAATTCCAGTCAACAAGAATGGAATGGGACAGAAGGGAGCAGCGTCCTCGGCGGATTAACTGCGCCGAAGGCCAAGAAGTCCGGGTTCCTGAAGAAGATGCTCGAGTCTAGCAAGACGGTCGCTGCGTCGGCCAGGAGCACGATCTCGTCCGCGCAGAGCATGAGCCGGCCTGGCTCGCGGCAGCAGAAGGTGTCAGCGATCCCGAATGGGATCACGGCAATTGCGGGAGGGACGGCGGCGACGCCGTCGAGGCCGACATCGAGCGCCGCGAGGGATATGGGGCTGGGGAATATGGTGGATTGGATGCAAGTGCGGCGAGATGTGAACCGGTCGAATTCACTAAGCAATAACGAGAGGGTGGAGAGGGCGGAACGATGCCAAATGTTAGATCTCGCGGTCATCTCGCCAGTGGAAACGCTGCTCCACTCGGTGGAAGGAGATGAAGGACTCGATGGGCTACCAATCCAAGAGCCAACCGACTTCGCGAGCTGCAACCTCAGCCTCGTTGACAAGACCGCACGGTTTGTCGCCAACCTACCCCCCATGACCAACGCCGCAAGCTTGGTCCAAGGCTACATCTGCCGCCCCTACCGCTCCGACGTGCAGCGCCTCCGCGCCATCTTCACCTGGGTGGCCGAGCGCATCGCCTGGGAAGAGGACTTCGACGGCGAGATCGACACGCGCCGCGTCATCCAAAGCAAGCGCGGTTGCACCGAGGAAATTGCGGTCCTCGTCATGGAAATGTGCGGTGCCGTCGGCATCCACGCGGAGGTGGTCCGCGGGTTCCTCAAGGCGCCGGGCGGGGAGCTCGATATCGATATGGTGGCGCGGCCGAATCATTGGTGGAACGCGGTGATTGTCGATGGGGAGTGGCGGCTGTTGGATTGCGCGCTGGCGAGCCCAACGAATCCGCGGAGAAGTCAGTACTCGAGCGCCGGATCGCAGGTGGCAGAGACGTGGTGGTTTTTGACGCGGCCTTCGGAGCTGTGCTACACGCATGTGCCGCTGCTCCCTGAGCAACAGCATATCTGCCCGCCGATGCCGCATGGTGTGCTCATGGCACTGCCGTGCGCGTCGCCGACGTACTTCAAGCACAAGCTGCATATCACCGAGTTCGACACTAGCCAGCTGCACCTAGAGAATCTGGAGATGGCACATATTCATCTCGAGGTGCCCGAGGATGTGGAGTGCGTAGCAGAGATTGAGGTGCGCGCATTCGCGCAAGATGTGGATGGCGACTTTTTCGAGAGCGGAGAAGTACATCGGAAGCCGGCTTTGGCGCAGGCGGACTGGGTGAATGGGCAGAAGCGGTATACAATTAAGGCACTTTTACCAGGGGATGAGGGACAAGGCGTACTGAAAGTCCATGCCGGCAAGCGCGGGCTCAAGGTAAGTTATCCAACCCTCCAAACACGCTCAATTCCTCTCACTAACTCCCCCAGCACTCCATAAAATCCAACCCCCACTCCCTTGCCCTCGCCCTCCCCCTCCGCCATACCGGCCAAAACCCCCCCTACGCCTTCCTCACCCGGCATCCCACTCCCCACGCCCAACGCCACGACCTCTACGTTGTCCAACCTCAATGCCACCGCCTCGCCTGCAACAACACCTTCGTCTTCTCCGTCCGCCAACACCCCTCCACCCTCCTCGCCTCCCCCAACCCGAACGTTGCCCCCTCCCGCGCCCCCTCGCCCAACCCCTTCGCCCGCCCCGCCTCCGCTATGAGCATGGCCAGCGTCTCCGCCGCCGGCAGCCAGTTCAGCCATCCGAGCACGTCGAGCGGCGGCGGTGGGGAGCGGAAGCCGGCGAAGTTGGCGGTGCAGAGTCCCGCGGGGAAAATCATTCGATTGACGAGACGGAGCGAGATGGGGGATGGGCAGTCGGCGGGGGGGACGTGGGAGACGGTGGTGAAGATTGGGGAGTTGGGGACGTGGAGGGGGTTGGTGTTGGCGGATCGGAGTGCGAGGTGGTGCGTGTTTGCGGAGTGGGAGTGTGTTTGAGGGTAAGGGGAGAAACTCATTGGACGTCTTGCGATTTTCAGCCGGGGGAGTTCTTGGTAATGGATGGGGGAGTTATGCGCTTTGAGAATGTTGGTTTGGTCTATGGTCTGTCTGGAGCATTTGGTGCGGTCATGGCATTCAGGGGCTGATGGCATCCAGAAAGTTATCCATCTTTTTCGGTTACGGAATGGCCGGTAGAGGCTGGATTAAATTTCAGATAGCAATCGTATGTGCCAATTCATAATGGCGTTCGACAAATCTAACCTGCTATCCTCAAACGTAATTACTCTCACTATGATACAATCCTAGCTCCATTTGTGGGCTCTAATTCCCTCTAGAATCGATCCTTTTCAATCCGCATGCAGGAATCTAAATACATAGACGAGCTTGATTCTTGTAAGAAGAACGGAAAGTTCGTCCTCTATGTGCTAAGTCTAGTTAGGTGTATCCTATCATAGCTCATAAGAGACCCCCGGCGCTATAATAATAAAGGTAATTTGATTTCCCCTAAAATGAGTTTAGTTTCCATAACCTTGTCAAGTTACATATTGTGTGCTCTAACAATAAGTTATTTGCTACTATGAGGATGTACATAGGACTTTTTGGAGTCATTGAAGGGGAACCAATCAGGCAACACTGATATGACTGAAATCCTTCGTGGGATAGTCAAATCACTTAGCTAGATATAGTCTGAAAAACAGTCTTCTCTAAATAAACCATGTTTGGAAACCCAATACTAGGTGTCAAATTCCTTGACGGGCAAGATTCAATGCAAATGAAGTTGTTGAATACAGCATCAATGGTGATTTCAACATTCTCCTGCTTCCCTATAGAAACAGCTTACGCCGAATCGTACAACATGCTCCAGTCCAACATCGCGCAAACGTGGCGTTACTTGATTCAGATGCATACGGAACCCTTTTGAACTATAGAGCCCGTGCTCAATTCACAAGCCAACAGACCCCGCGGATTCGCTTGCTGCTCACGGATGAGCTGCTGATGCACCGTCCTAGGGGGGTTGTCCTCATTGTATATTGCATGGTATTTGTGGGATTTTTCTTTCGTCGTCAGAACGGTCAGTCCGAGATGCGGATATGGCAACTGTACTATTCCTAGTCGTTTGAGGGTGGAGGAACCGATCGAACTGATCACTTTGTGGTTGCTTAATATGGGAATTTAGCGGTTGGTTTCCGGTTCTTCCGGAGGTTGTAGTTATGGTCAGCCGGATTGCCTGATCGCATATCTGGATCCGGCTCCTATATGTTCGGGTTCCTATTAGTAGCCACATCAGGATGAGATGTCTGCAAATGGGGTTTGATGTTCGATTACACGTACCTTGTCGATCAGCATTCTTCCCATCATCGACCGTACTTCCGTACCCATGATTGGTATTTGCAACCCCATTGATGCGTTATTTCGTTCGAGTTCACGAACTCTTTGCCGTTGTTCTTGCATCTTTTCTTCGAGCTCGCCCATTCTTTGCTGTTCTATTTGAAATTCCAGCAAACCAGCTCTCCACAGGGCTTCCTAATCCTATAGTTTCTGGACCTTCGCTTCAAGCAGGTCCGTTTCTCCTCGGCGGCGCTCTATTTTGCCATGCATCCTCTCGGCCAAGCCTGTAAGGTTTTCAGTGCCACGCTTATGCGCCCGAAGATGCTCTTCGGCAGCCTCAGCTAAAGCGGATGAAGATGACATTACGAATTTCAGTGGACAGACAAGAGTGAGGAGTTCTGCAGAAAATATGATACTGGGGTCATTAAAGTAGTTTTTTCTCCTCGTTAGATAAGTAGAGATAAACAACTGAAGATCAAAGGATCAATGTCGATGGCGAAGAGGGACACGAGTGGCTATGGAAGGAGCTGTAAACGCAAGACTTCATTGTACGACATGACAACCGTCCGAGTCGGTCGATGATCGGGTAAGTCGCACCCGTCGTCCTACAATGGCAGTTAACATGAAAACAAAACAAAAAGATTCACACGACCCATCGGGTAGACTCATCCCAGCGGATTAATGTTCATATCCGACTCTTCAGAAGCTCACAACTTGAAACAGATCTGTCATGATAGTAGTGGACACCGCCATCCTAGGAACTCCTGGCGCCATGTACACGTAGTATACCAACCAAGCAATATCCCAGTCCCATCAAACCTGCTTCAACCAAACACCGACCAGCGAACTGCATGTATGTCTGGCGCAGTACCAGACTTCGAGCACTCAGTCACCAGCGATAAGATAGCCAAAGCAAGCGGAACCAGGCGTCTCAACATCAAACCCCCAGGTATGTTATCTTACCAGACGCTGCGGGGGCATAACACAGAGTCGGAGCGAGAGCCGGCAGAGTTTCCGAAAGCCACGTCCTCAACAGCGATCGCGGATTCGGTGGCCATTATTGAATCTCCTGTGGACGGAATCATCGCCGGGAATTGCAGAAACATAGAACCAGAGCCCGAGATGCGTTAGGTATCAGAAGCCGCGTGTGTAACCAAGTTCAGCACCGAGATACCTATATGGAAATGTCTAAGTCAAGGTCCCGAAAGCCATAACCTCAATAGCTACAGTAACGGGGATGCGTCGGCCACGATTGAATTTCTTGTGAGGGTAGCCGTCGCCGGGATTGAAAGAATTTCAATGTCGCTCACTGCACTGCACAATACCATTCACCGTATAATGATATCGACGAAACACCAACAAGCAAATAGAAGATAGACGGAGTGGGAACCGTAATAGGTAAGACATCTTCTAGATGACACCAGTAATTCGAGAAGCAGAAGAATATAAAGAAAATCAACTGTAACAAAAGCCGTACGAACTTGCAAAGGGCATTCTTGTGCTGGTTCGGGAGTCAACTGGGGGGGCTAAATGGTACGCAGTATAAAATCGAGTGTTCTTAATAAAGATAACGTGTAAAACTAGTCCAGAGCACCTCCTATTCCTTGACTGATGCATCTACAATAGAAGAAATGGACAATCCTTCACCTTTATCCTCCACCCTTCCTGCATGGAATCGCACAATTTTGGAATCATCTCATTAAAGGGGTCCAATGGGATATTTCCATCCCGAAGGGAACGAAAGACGACAAGAGCCGGAAAGCAACGATTGAGAGTTTTCGACACCGGGGAATATGCTTCAGGACCATCAAGGATCAATGCCTTCCTCTGATTGATGAGACCCAAGAAGATGAAGTTGTTGAATATCAAACAGGATGTCAATATTCTCCTGCATCTGCTGTGGAGACGATTAATTGACAGCGATTCATAGGGCACCGGAGCTAAGCGTGTGGCAGTGCTCGCAGATCTTGCCCAACACAGCCATCTATGTTCTATAGAACAGAAGCACGCGTCGCAAATCTCAAATCGATCTATTATCGATTCAAGCACTTCAAATATTGACGACACAGGCAGTAACCGGCTGTCAATCGCGAAACAGCGCGCCAACAGCAGCAAGGGCCGAAAAATATGTATCCCCAGCCACATCATAGATCCTGTCATCCTGCAAACATGTTCTGCACGGAGCGCCAACTTCAAGGAATTGGACGGTTTGAGAGATCGCAAATCATTTCCTGGTCTGTCTCAGTAGCGCCACGAAACCCACAAAATCTTTATGGCAGGATTAAATGTCAGATATGTCAAGTTTTAGCAGCTACGTATTATGCATGTTTTCAGCTGCGAACTAAGAACGTCCGGGCAGCGGAATAGACAGTGCCCTTGCATACATCCCTTCCTTTGGGATGACGCCCGATGACTGATGAGGGATACTGGATACCACCGAGGATCGAGCAACGTTGATATTTAGCTGCTTGTGGGATCTTCATATTCTTAAATGATCAAGTAAGACGTACCCCGTACGACGAAGCTTATGGCAGAGCGAAGGAACCCGGCAGGAGGATGCCGTGTTACGGAGCTTGTTGCTTACTACCGGACAGAGCCGAAACTAGCATCTTCTGACATCCTATTTCCAAGCCCGCGGATCCTTTGTTATTTCGTGGTCAGTCGTTCATTCCAGAATGTCTTTCCACAACTCCGTAAGCGCCGCAGCTGTGCTCTCGTACCTCAGCACCAGTGCAGCCAGCCGTTCCAAACCCGCCATTCCAAAACAGACGTTGAGTAGTGGAACCTCCTCACAGCTGAAAAAATCATGTGCCCCTTTGTTAGAATGCTAATCCTGAGCGGTTGAATCCCTACCACCAACCTTTCTGTTGGACGTTGCCATTGCGTAAGCCTATTTTAAGAAGCGTGGCTAAGCATGTGGATTGGGGCGACCCCCCTGCCCTGCTCCTCTCACTATCGGTGGTTCATTGGATGGACTGGCAGGCGGGTACGAAACAAGTGTCTCTCCGGGCGTCGCACATAATTGGGAGACGACTTGAAACATTGAAGGGGAGTCAGGGTCATAGATTCGGTCGAAGACAAAGGAATAAACAGGGCGACTGATGGTGGTGAGGCAGGTGGGAAGAGATGAGAGTGGGTTATTAAACTTATGGGGGATGAAGGGGAGGAATCAAGAAACGGATGTTTGAGTGGGAGTTGTTGCCTTGTTGGTCTGGTGGATGAGTTGGTGAAATTTCAGGAGGAAGCGCGCAGAGCGGAAGTGCAGATGGAGATGGAGATGAAACCCTGACACGGTTTACACAGCCCACTGGGCCAATAGAACCGCCAAGTTAGGGGGGCAAATGTGGAATTTACAGTATATTACAGTATATTACCGTATTGCTGCCCTGATTGGTATTAATCCCTTCCTGTGGAGGTGCAGGGATCAAAATCTTCACCTCCTCCACCTCCACTTCAACAATTCAAAGGGGGCACTACTGCGTAGTAAACGTTCGAAACATCCGCCATGCCGGTAATCCGTATTCTTACCTATCCGCTAATGCAAATGTGCTACAACGTTACACCATTATCCAACCAGAGCAATAGCACCATATCCAACCCTCCCTACCCATCCCAGCTCACGTTCGTTGCTTTTCGCATTGCTTAGTGCCCATCCCATCACCAGCATCCGAACCCATCGAGCCGGCGGGCAACACTAACCTCCAAAGATCGCGTGTAACAAGAAACACCCCCTGTTGGCCCTGTACCGCTTTGTGTCTTTGGTGTCTTGGGCTCTTTCCGCGCATCCACTTGGTTTTATCCGTCATCATCCCCTCCAGGAAACTCGGCCATCGATCTTTCCTCATTACCGTAACCTTTCCCAAGCGTTACCTGAACCTCCTCCTGTCCTCCCCTGAATTTCGGATAGCACGTTCTTATTCTCGCTCCGTCCATCGTTGCGGGTTTGGCCATCATCATCACGTTCGTTTCTTCATCACCGACGGTGTTAACGACCCGTCTACCCCCTTCAACACCGCGCGTCTGCTGGCAGAACTCCGGAATCGATACTTCAAACTACAATCCACCCCCCCATCCTCCTCAAACATGGCATACAGGGGTCAAGGCCAACCGGGCTACGACGCACATGGTAATAATGTACGTGTATCTCCCTCGCGGATGAAATTGGTGAACCCACAGTTCCCCTATTTTCTATTCAACGACCCTTCAATCTTCATACACCATCGATCCTCAGAAACGCCCTCCTCTCGGACCACGTCCGCTGATGTCCTTCCCACAGCAATACCCGCCGCCTCATAATCGCCACGACTCCTCCGAGGGCGAAGACGAGCAGTCGCTCCTCCACCGCGATCCCACCGGCATGCGTTCCCACAACATCCCTCCTCAAGATCCCACCTACCGCCTGCAAACCACCACCCCCTCCGAGCGCCCGACCTCCGCTTACTCCCTCACCGAGACTTACGCCGACAGCGCCTACACCCACACCACCACCCCGCCCGTTCCGTTCAACGAGCAATATGGCGTCGGCAGCCCAGGCACTCCCCCGGTCCCACCGTATGCGGGAGACCCGTACAACCGCAACGAGACCGCAAGCGTGGAGGCGTTTCGGCAGCGGCAGCAACCGCCGAAAGCGTCCGGAGGGTTGCAGCGGAACGCGACGAGGAAGGTCAAGTTGGTGCAGGGGGCGGTGTTGAGTGCGGATTACCCCGTGCCCAGCGCGATTCAGAATGCGATCCAAGCGAAGTATCGGAACGATTTGGAGATTGGGAGCGAGGAGTTTACGCATTTGAGATGTACGTGCACCCCGTGAAAACCATGATGAGGAGGCGATGGGATCGTAGAAGGGACAGACAGGTGGCGTGGTGGACGAGAATGCTGGCTAACATCGGGTTGAATAGACACTGCAGCGACTTGTGATCCCAGCGAGTTCACGCTGAAGAATGGGTATAATCTTCGAGCGAACATGTATAACCGACACACCGAGTTGCTGATCGCCATCACCTACTACAACGAAGACAAGACCCTCACCGCGCGAACCCTGCACGGTGCGATGCAGAACATTCGAGATATTGTCAACCTGAAGAAATCCGAATTCTGGAACAAGGGTGGTCCGGCATGGCAAAAGATCGTAGTGTGCTTGGTTTTCGATGGAATCGACCCGTGTGACCAGGGCACATTAGATATCCTTGCCACCATTGGTATTTATCAGGATGGTATCATGAAGAGGGATATTGACGGACGTGAGACGGTTGCGCACATTGTAAGGAACTTATTTGAGGACACGGTTCGGGATGCTGACGCAAATCCAGTTCGAATACACCACCCAGCTCTCCGTCACCGCCAACCAGCAACTCATTCGACCACACGACGACAGCGCTAGCACGCTTCCTCCGGTCCAGATGATGTTCTGCTTGAAACAAAAGAACAGCAAGAAGATCAATTCCCATCGCTGGCTCTTCACCGCATTCGGCCGCATTCTCAATCCGGAAATCTGCATCCTCCTCGACGCTGGTACCAAACCCGGCACCAAGTCCCTCCTGGCCCTCTGGGAAGCCTTCTACAACGACAAGGACCTCGGCGGCGCATGCGGAGAAATCCACGCCATGTTGGGTCGCGGCTGGCGCAACCTGGTCAACCCGCTGGTGGCTGCCCAGAACTTCGAGTACAAGATCTCGAACATCCTCGACAAGCCGCTCGAGTCGTCGTTCGGCTACGTCAGCGTGCTGCCCGGCGCCTTCTCCGCGTACCGGTACCGCGCCATCATGGGCCGTCCGCTGGATCAATACTTCCACGGCGACCACACGCTCTCGAAGATCTTAGGGAAGAAGGGGATCGAGGGCATGGGTATCTTCAAGAAGAACATGTTCTTGGCTGAGGATCGGATCCTGTGCTTCGAGCTGGTGGCCAAGGCGGGGTCGAAGTGGCATCTTTCGTACGTCAAGGCCTCGAAGGGTGAGACGGATGTGCCTGAAGGTGCGGCGGAGTTCATCGGACAGCGACGTCGTTGGTTGAACGGATCGTTCGCGGCGAGCATTTACTCGCTCATGCACTTTGGCCGGATGTACAAGTCGGGCCATAATCTGATCCGCATGATTTTCTTGCACATCCAGCTTCTTTACAATATCGTCTCGGTCATTCTCTCCTGGTTCATGCTTGGTAAGTTTTTCTCCCAGGGGTTGATTTCGACATGTACTGATTGAGTCGCAGCATCCTACTGGCTCACCACCGCGGTCATCATGGACCTCGTCGGCACTCCCTCGGACAATAACCAACAGCAAGCCTGGCCGTTCGGCAACACCGTCACGCCCATCTTCAACACGGTCCTCAAGTACATCTATCTCGCCTTCGTCCTGCAACAGTTCATCCTCGCGCTCGGCAACCGTCCCAAAGGCTCCCGCATCTCCTACATGATCTCCTTCGTCGTCTTCGCTCTCATCCAGCTCTACATCATCGTCCTCTCCATCTTCCTCGTCGTGCGCGCTCTCACCAAGTCCAAAGCCCCCGAAATGGACGATCTCGGCTCCTTCTTCTCCCAAGACTCCGCTGGCGTCATCCTAATCGCCCTCGCCGCCACCTTTGGCCTCTGGTTCCTCGCCAGCTTCCTTTACCTCGACCCCTGGCACATGTTCACCTCCTTCCCGCAGGCCATGCTGCTCATGCCCTCGTACGTCAACATCCTCAACGTCTACGCCTTTTCCAATTGGCACGACGTTTCCTGGGGTACCAAGGGCGCCGACAAGGCCGACGCCCTCCCCTCCGCGAAAACCGAGAAGGGCGGCGACGGGAAGCATCAAATCATCGAGGAAATCGACCTGCCGCAGGCCGACATCGACAGTCAGTTCGAGGCGACCGTCAAGCGCGCCCTCGCACCGTATGTGGCGCCCCCAGAGGACACGGAGAAGACGCTCGAGGACGGGTACAAGAGCTTCCGCACGAAGTTGGTGACGATATGGATTTTCTCGAACGCGACGTTAGCCGTGGTGATCATGAGCGACAACTTCGACAAGTTCGGGTTTACGGTATGTTTTTTGCTTCCGTCCTATTCCATCCCCACTGGGGTGGTTCGATGGCTCGTATACTAATGACTGCCAATAGTCCGGTGCCTCCCAACGTACCGCCCGCTTCTTCCAGGCGCTGCTCTGGGCCACCGCTGGCCTGTCGATCATTCGCTTTATCGGATGCATAGTCTTCTTGAGCAAGACCGGGTTGATGTGCTGCTTTGCTCGGCGTTAAATCCGCGGAATCTAACGTCGAACGCCCATCTGCGGTCATCTCCATACGTTTTGCCAGTTCGTACCCGTTGTGGTTTCCGAGTCGCCAGATCATATACCTCTCAGCGAGGGATATACCTCCCGAATGGCGTTGTTTTTACATAGTGTTTTTCGGATCTTCATATTTGTTTGTGGAATGAGGAGGATAAGGAAAATGTATGGTTAGTAGGGACTTAAAACAGATCAATTACACGTATCTTATAGCTCTGAAGACTCCCCTTCTTGAACTTCGTCGTCGATCCGTAGAACTATCAGTGAACGGATATTCGGCCTGTGCCTTCAAAGGGAAAATTGGAAATAAAGAGATATTCTGGGCTTACCATCGGGTTCCACCATGCCCCTCTGTGCTATCTAGACCCACTCGCTCCTATTCCAAATCACCCCAAATATACAAGATCCATACCGACCTTGGTACAACTCATCAATCGCGCGTCTCTGAGTTCTATCACAACCCTCATGTGGGCCTCCGTGCTGCTCGATCGCTATGAAATCGTAATCGAAGTCCAGAAGTCCAGCGATACCTACATCCAGTTATCGGTCAACAAAGGCATAGTTCTTGGTGATGACGTTGCCTCCGTAGTAGGTTCGACGCCGCGCTTTCTTTGACCGGATTAAGCTTTGGCGAGGTAGACATTATCAGTGCCTCAACCTCATCCCCGAGGTTGTTAGGGGCGGTAAAACAAAGACGGTGGTTATCGTAGTCCGCGTTATTATAGAGCGTCTTGATGATTCACGACTGGGTTGTTGATGAAGTAAAAGTGAGATACATTGCGAAAGTTGTCGACAATGGGTTGGGAGTTATCGTGGTCAGTGTCCCTAATGGCCATAGTGGAAGTATGAATTGGCAAGGGCATGTGCGTATACCGCTGGATCCACTGATTTCCAAATAGCCGGATGGATGTAGACATCGCCACCGGCTTCGTTTCCTGGCGGGTTGCCATCTGATCCAGTGCAGCTGTTGTACACTGCACAGTGACCTGACGATGATCCGCAGTAAGCTAGATGCATTAACAGCCACCAAAGGGACCATTGTCATTGCATATTGTCCCGTTGAATTGTGTCCCGAATTGACTATGGTCTCGTGGGGAAATATGTCTGGAGTACTTCCACGGTGACGGATGAGCCTTCGCCGCCCCCCAAGTTGTGCCAGGGAAATCTTAACTTCCAACGCCGGAGTCAAAGCAAATGTTCCATATCTAAAGCCATCGGGTTAAAACAGTTTAGATGTACTAGTACAATTTCCATGCCATGGTCCGCCCAAGTATCGGCTGGTGGCATAGGATAGCTTGCGAGCTAGAGATTTTTCATCGTCGTATCCAATCCACCAGTCATCCTAAGTCATCTACAGCATCATTGGGTCTCCATAAGTTAGCACGTCAAGAGATCATACTTCTTGCGTTTGAACACAGCGGCGAGGAAGCAGACGGATGGTAAGAGAGGTAGCTCGAAGCCCATTCCGGGTGGCATGAGTGCATGATACTCAAGAAAGCGTGCAAGTCCAGAACTAAATGCTGATAGAGAACCCGAAGTGTTGCATTCGACCGTGTCTTACAAACCGTAAGGCACGGAAGATCCGATGCCATGTCATGAAAATCGCAGCTTTCAGTGAAAATCTAGAGGACATCGTACGGTAAGACTACCATTTTAATGTTTAAACTACAAGAATTTCAACAAGTCTCAAAAGAACAAAGACAGAATCTTTAGGCGGTATTCAGCTGCATAGTAGATGGGTGAAGGATGCGGAAAAGGTTGTTGGGATGGAGCTGCAGTCTGGGCAAACATATGCCCCTGTGCGGCGAAGTCATGCCGCGCGACAGTCTCGGACAAAGATTAAGATGCTCTTGATCTCTTTGAGATGGTGGTTGCTTGCGAGGATTCATTCAAAAATAACTAGCTGACTTAGTTACTTGTCTGATATTCCTTGCGTCTTGAACTCTTGATTGTTAAAAATGCATAGAGTTGACAGGGTAGATGATGTCTCCACTACTCCTCCACTAATTACTGCTACAGCTATACCGTACCGCACTGCGATACAGGGTAAGGCATCGACTTTCGCTCCCCACCAGACAGCACTTCGTTCCCTTCAAGTCCTCGAGGATATAAGGTACCTGTAAATGCATGCCATCGTCGATTAGCATCATGAATTGCCTCCAGTATTTGAATTGATCACCATGGCCCAAAATAGCCCTGCAACGCAACCGCCAACCCACCTCATCATCCTCTGCTGCCACGCTATCTTCAACCCCTCCCTCCCACACGCAGACCCGTATAACGCCGACCACTGGCATCTCGCCCCTTTCCAGAAACCCGCCGAACATCTGACGTTCTGCCAGCACTTGCTTGTCTCTCTCTTCCATCTTGACTTGCTCAACCGCGCTTCCCCAGGCAGTACTGCGCTCGTCATCTCTGGCGGGCGGACGAGGCGGTCAGAAGGCCTGCGGGGAAGTGAGGCGAGGGGTTATTGGGCGGTTGCGGAGAGGCTGGGGTGGTTGGATGGGAGGGGGGAGCTGGTGGCTTCAACGGAGAGCGGGGATGGTGGAGATGTGAAGGTGGTGGGCGGTTTGGGGGAGAAACGAGGCGTTAAAGTCATGCCAATGCTAGAAGAACTGGCGACAGATAGTTATCAGAACCTGTTGTTTTCGATCTTAATATTCATGAGACAGTTTGGGAACCCACCTGAAGCCATCACTGTAATTACTCACGCGTTCAAGGAGCAGCGGTTCTTGGTACGTCCGAACTCGTTCTTGTGCTTCTGAGATGAATCCATCTAAGGCTGATCTAATCGACCGTCATCGGAAATAGAAATACCACGGTCCAGCCATCCAATGGCCTCAGGGTCGACTCAACGTCATCGGGGTAAATCCGCCTCAAACTGGTAAGTGTGGCATGTGTCCTTGAATTTTGCAGTCCCTAACAGTCTCCAGCAAGCCAACATGACTTTAACCAACGGGGAGAGCTTGAGAATGGCTTAAGTCGATGGGAGCAGGATTTGTATGGCTCGGGAGACGTGCTGGCGTCAAAGAGAGCGCAGCGAGGGTGGGATGCAGAAGCATTGAAGGAAGTGGAGAGTTTGGTGGATGATCCGAGAGTCGGTGGGCTGCTGCATTGGGATGGGGGACGTGATGGTAAGGAGATCTACAGCGAAGTGCTGCCTTGGTCGGAGGATAGGTAGTGCATGGCTCTTTGCGCACTCGAATGCGGTCTCATGGCGATCTTGGGCGCTGAGATGACTGCGTTTGCTCCGAAGTACGGAGCGTAGTTAGCTGGTGCCGGGTTAGAATGATATAGGTATCATCACTACGAAGGTGGAAGGGTATGGGTACCTTGTTGAGATCTGTTTACCTTCACGGACCCGGAAGGAATACAAGATTGGCAGAACTAGGATCGCTAGGCCAAAGAGAGGAAGCATCCAGCGAAAATATAGCTGCCGATAACTTTCATCGGGGCAAACAATCACTTGAGAAGTCACGCAAGATTCACAAAGGACACCATGATGGAAGCTCAGAACTTCGTTATTCATTGATTCTATCGACATTCCCATCGAAGTCGTTCCTGTGTCGTGACCCATTTTAGTTGATTTCCGCGAGAAGCAAGGCAAGGCATAGCGAATCGCAAGGGGAGAACAAAGCGCATTACTCAAGTAAGCTAAGTTGCGAAGTGACCCATTCCACCCGTGTCTGAGAGCCATCGTCCGTTGTCTCGTAGACGTCAATCCTCCTGCCGCTTCTGAACCTGGTGTTGTGAACTTCGTATGGTTATGAAAAGAAAGACAAAGGGGAGTGTTGCTCTGAACCGTTGCTGGGAATCCGTGTGTGCGATGAAAGAAAAGGAAAACGTCGACGGTAGCGTCGTCTCTTACGTCTTGGAGGGGTATTGGTGTAAGTGATGTTATGGTTTACTGCAAAAAGGCAGTTTCGGGATCAGTTCCCCAAGACGATATAGAGACGTTCATGGTGTGCGATGGTGAATGATTCTCGCAACCTTCAATGTTCGGTAGGCCGGATTCAGGTATTTGATCCATCAGTGTGGGAAGAATCCGTCAACTCGGAAGAGCAGTTATCCAGCGGCGAGCAAAAAGCGAATGGAAAGCAAACCGGGCCGAGAAGCAAAAAAATCAAATGCGCGGAGTGGATGTGAAGCGCGCCGTGTAGTTTCAGAAAACCACTTCCGATTCTGTGAAAAGGAAAAATCTCGCCGAGAGAATTGTGTTGGGGGAAGTGGTGTTGCTCGGGATTTTGGGTAGGTAGGGTTCGACCTTGGGGATTCCGGGGGCGTAGTGATGTTGTGAATTCTGGAGGGTGATGTGCCGCGCTGACCGAGTCGAGCTGCTGATCGCCGCATGAGGATTCTGGTGAAGAAGTTCGAGTCTATTCCATCATGAGGCCACCGCTGTGACATGAGATGACCTAGGGTTATGCGGCGATGAGCTCGTCACCGCTCACCACGCTGTGCCCTGTCGAGAACCGTGCTGACTGAACGAAGGCTCCTTTCCAATGCCGAGGCCGCGGAGGTGCTTCTGGACGTCCTCCAGGTCGTTGTCCGCGCTCTGGTTCGTATGCTGGGACTGGGGGTACCCGTACGACGCTGAGCTTGGGAAACTCCCGAACGCGATACGTCCCCCCAACCCAGGAGATTGTTGACCGGCGGGAGCGAACGAGGCGGCGGCGGGAGCGAACGAAGGGACGGCATGGCTGTGTCCGGCAGGCATGTAGGGAGACGACGGCCCGGTATTGGCAGGGTGGACCGTGGAACTCTGGCCGTTCGCATACCCAGCGTAGTTCTGGTATTGGCCGAAGGACATGGCCGGCGGCGCATAAGGGCCGTAGAACGGCCCCGCGCCCGGCGTGTCGAAGGCCTGATGAAAGAACGCTGGATAGTTGTGGAAGCGCACTGCTTCCTCTTCCACCCGGCGCTTTTCATCAGCCAAACCACGATGCGCCCTCTCTATAGACGAAAAGTTAGCTGATGATCATAATGGAAAAACAAGTATGATATGTATAGAAGAGATATTTGGCAGAAGCAGTTTACATTTTTGGGAAAAGGCATTACAGAATGAAAAGTTAATCACCCTGCCGACCATGTTCGGCAAAGGCGTTGCTTGCCAGGAAGTGAAACGTGTTTTGGTGCGCTTGAGCGCAGATGAAATGTAGGAAGACGGAGCAGACCCGGTGAAGGTTGTGTGAACACAAGTACAAGTTCTGAGCAAGAAACTGAGCGAACTATGGTGAAACCAAGCTAGATGAAGTCCATGGGAGGGGATGGGAAGTGAGTCGAGGATAGGTGATGAGGACGTTGAAGAGAAAAAGAAGCAGAGAATGCTTTGATGTTTGCAAGAGAGAAATACTGTTGCTCCAGGAAAGTGGGAAAGTGGGAAAGTGGAAAGGAATTTAGGTACGGAGCAACACAAAAATTGGCGAACAAGAGTTTGCGAAAGGCAGCAAGTTAGAAGAAAGACATCGGAAGGAAAGAAGAATACGGACCGCTGGGTCGAGGACCAGCTGAAAGAAATCATTTAGTACCAAGCATGAAAGGAAACTGATTGGAAGACTTGACACTTACGCTCAGCCATGATGGCAAATGATGCCGGGTTGATCGCCGACATCCAGATGCGAGTCTTGAAGGCTCGGAACAATGCGTTCACCAGCGTGTTGAAGTCTATGTACTTCTCCGCGAAGTAATAGAATGTGAGTTTTCTATAATCACTATATTGATATAGTCGTTAATATAAAATCAATCCAAAAGGTTGAATTCTAATGGACTGTGGATGGTGAGGAGGGGAGGATGCTATATACTAAAAAGGGAGGTGAGGAAGGAAAGGATGCGAAATACATTATAAAGGAGGAGAGCGTGAGTGTGTTAAAAAGAAAAGGATGCGAAATGCAATATAAAGAAGGAGAGTAAAGGAGAGGAGGAGAGTAAGAAAGGAAGGAAAAGATGCAAAATGCATTTAAAACATTAAAATGACAAGGAGAGAGGGAGTAAGAAACGAAACTATACTATATTCTAAGGGATGGAAGTGAAGGAGGAGAGGATTATATACTGAAACAGAGGGGGATAGACTATATATAATAAAGAAGGGGGGGGATTCTGCATTGCGAAGACGGCCATGACCGCAATGACGGCGATGTCGGAATGAAGCCAAGGGAAGAAATGGGAGGAAGAACTGGTGGTGAAACTGAATGAAGCAGGAAAGGAAGGAAAAGGACCTCAGGTAGGAGTCACGGGAATGACAATGACATCGCCGTCACATGAAAGGGATGGGCCTTATCATGTGAGGTCGAGTCATGTGAGGTTTGGGTCAGGTGACAGTGTGACTGGTAGGGCTGGACACGAATATTCGATTACGAATATTCGTACGAATATTCGTAGTCGAATACGAATAAAATTTAGAATTTCCGCTTACTAATATTCGTACGAATAATATTCGCATTATTCGTAATTATTCGTAATTATTCGTAAATCTCTGAAGCTATTTCCATGTATCTCGCAGCATCATAAGACGCCTCATAGTCTCTGCACTCATTGAGCTCCTCCGCACTCCTAAGAGATCTCTTCCCCCACTGAACAGTCTTTCGACTGATACCCCAGATGCTGGTATAGCCAAATAATCTCTGGCAGCT
>NW_022985072.1:482772-502837 GCF_010015585.1 Eremomyces bilateralis CBS 781.70
GCCATCATTAAGAAGATGATAATCAACTCTCTCGGAGCGAAGACGGCGCTTCCCAAGAGACATGGATAAGTCATCCATATTAAGAAAGAAGTTGCAACATATTGATATGCTTTGTATCTCTTAGAGCTCAAATCCTCTAGTTGGAGCATGTTGGGTAAACAAAAGTCGCGACTGCTGGGCATTCATTCATTGGCTCGGCTTTTGCCGAATAAGTCTTGGCATTATTTACGAATATTCGCGAATAATACGAATAAAACGTCTCGAAATTTAGTCGAATACGAATAATCGTTCCCAGGGAAAAGTCGAATACGAATAGCCAAAATCCTTATTCGTGTCCAGCCCTAGTGACTGGTGCAAGTGAAGTGTGGCAGGCAACACACCAGGCCAATGGGCGAGAGGTCGGGCAAAGCGCGGCGAAATTCCGGGAGAGGGAGAAGATGAGATGTGCTTGAGGAGAGGGATCAAGGGAATGGGGGACGTACGCTTGAAACTCGCAATCGAGCACCTCCATTTCGAGACCATACTCATCGACCTTGGTCTGGCAGACGCGGCGGGACTTGGCTTCCATGCCTTCCTTCTCTTGCAGCTGGGTGATCTCATGCGCGTTGGCGATGCGGCGAATGAGCTTGGGTCGGAGTTCGAGTTCAGAGATCTTGCAGCCGAGGACCTCTGCGCGTTTCTGAACGATCTGCTGCGCGGCGTTCTCCACGTCGTTCGGCACGGCTCCGGGAATGAGGCCTTCGGGCGCGCGGATCTGACTGGCGCCGGCGAACTTGCGGGAGAACATGAGGAGCCAGCGGATGTGGTTCTGCGTGGACTTCTCCTTCACCACCTTCGCTTCTTCGACGGAAATCCCGGCGGCGGTGACGCAGCCGAGATCCGTTCCGCGGTCGCCGTCGACGATCACCATGTCGCCCACTTTGGGTCGCAGGCCCACGGATTCCGGAACGTGGTAGACGTCGATGCGGTCGCACTTGAAGGCGACGGCGTAGAGGATCTTGGGTCCGAAGGTGCCGCGAGGGTTCGTATCGACATTGACAAGACGATGTTCTTCGTTGAGGCGACGTTCTTCGGCTGCCTCGTGCTGGAGACGAGCCATGGTGGCTTGGCCGCTGAAGTACCGGGCTGCGAATTGATAACTGTGAGCCTCGATCATAGAGACGTTTTCCTTCATGATGCAATCAGGATTGTAGATGCCATCCAGATGGAGGCGACCCTCGTAAGACGACTGACGGGTGTGATTGTGTTCCATGATGAGAAAGTGGAGTGTAGGAGATAGGGCGAAGTGAAGTGGGAGTCGGGGGGTGGTGAGCTCGCAGTAAACGCGAAGCGATGTCGCAGTAAAAATGAATTTGACAAATTGAAAAGTGAGAAAAGGATGCTCTCAGTGTGAACAAGAGGATATAATCAACGGATATAATCAACTGAAAGAGGTTTTCAGGAATTCCTTGCGTGTTGAATGTGTAGAAACGGTTGACGAAAGAGGAAGGGAGGAAAAGGACTGAGATGGAGGTGTGATGATCAGTGCGGAATGGTGTGGAATTTGATGGCAATGAGAGTGATTGAGAATTACTGCATCTTTATGTGATTTAAGGAATCTCTGAGTGTCTATTTTCAGAGCCCAAAGTCACAACGAGTCTGTGTGTAACAGGTCGTAGTGCAGGCGTAGATAGATCACAGATCAGTAGTAGGCTATACATAGCACAACAATGATTCTGGTGAGGTCTGCTTCCACGATGCGAAAGATGACAGTGGTGATGTAGGAGATCAGAACGATTGATATCATCGATGAGTGAGTGATCAGGATGTGCTGTTGGTTGTACTTGATCAAAGAAAGCTGGTATTATGAAACCAGTGGTGCAGAAGTTGAAGTTGGAAGCAGAAGAAGCAGAAGAAGTGAGGGGGTTTGCGATGGAAGATTCCGGAATAGGCAACGATAGTGCATGTGTGAAGGAATGAAAACGGACTCACCATCAGTGGGTTGGGTGTCTGTGATCGTCGGCTCGACGATGCCCTCGTGCGTGTGACCATGACGTTGTGCCACCCCTTCACCCACATGAAGGGCGGTCAGTTCACGATGCAACGGTGAACGAGTCGACAGAGCCATAGTAGAGGGGATAGCCAGCTGTGCTCCTGGTCTTGCAGGAACATCCGCAAGGGAGTGCCTTCGGCTCTGAGGAGGTTCAGGGAAGTTCCCAAATCCCAATGAGGACTGCCACATGCCCTTAGTGCCTCGACCTGCTCCGTCAGTAGTTTCTTCATATTGTCCTGGAAGCGGGGCGCGGGATGTAGAAAGGTAGTCGAGTGGCGGTGCTTCCTGGCCAGGGAGAAGTCCGGGGGGTATCACCGATCCCTGGGATCCCGTGCTTTGCCCGCCAGGGGTCAAGTCATGCGGTCGAGCAAACTGCTGAGGCCACGAGTTATCAAGCGTCGATCCAGCTTCGGGGGTCGGATCCCACTGGGTGGCCATCGTGTCGAAGTAGTGGATGTCAGTGCCGGCGGTGTCGGGACGCGGGGTGGGTCGATCTTGCGAATCGTGACGTGCGGGACGGGAATCGGGTCGGCGGTAGACTGGACGACCTCCTGACAGCGGAGGTCGGCCTCGGCGGCTCGCTTGAGAATCGTCGAATCGCGTCTGCGAACCTCGCTTGTACAAGTTTGGACGCTGCACGAGGTTCGCGGGTCGGAATTCGGAGGAGCCAGTGGCATCATCATCAGCGCCTTCGAGCTGTCCGACGCTGTAGGATTGAGATCGTGTGTTCTTCATCACGGGTTGGAGAGGGTATGCGAAAGGGATCTTGCTTTGGGCGCCGTGGGAGACACTTTCCTCAGGGACGTTACCAAGCGGTTGAGGTCTTCCCCAAATACCAGAACGATCCAATCCAAGTGAATCGAAGGAGCTTCGAGGTTGAGGACGCCCCAGCCCAGGAATCTCACGACCCCATGGCTGAGAGGACACTCGCTTGATCGGGGCGGCGAAGTCTCGTTCTTCATCAGAGGACGTCAATGCCTCCGAATCTGGAGTTTTCTTCCTCTCCATCCTATTGCCAAAAGATGCCGAATTGAAGGGCTGTTTTGAATCCATCATGTCGAGGGTGCATGGAACGCGAACAGGGTGTTGTCACGTGATTTCACCACCTCCTTTTGGCTTGATGGCGCGAAGGGAAGGGATGACGGGATGAAATCGTGTGTGGCTTGATCGAGATCGTGGATGAAAAAGTAATGGGTGAGAGGAAGTAGAAACTAGAAGGATAGTCGGAGAATGAGCGATACCAGGTGTGCGTAGCTGTGAAAGCACTGATGGAGGATCTCAGATGGCGTTCAAGAGAGAGGAAACCTGTTGATTCAAGAGGAACCAAAAGATATCCTGAAGTGATAAACTTAAGCAAGTTCCGTAAGTGAGTGAAAGGTTCCGAAAGATTCCGGATGGATCCGCGAGATCGTGAGTAGGTAGGGGGTGTGGTGTAGTTCGTATAGGTGCACCCGAGCACAGTCAAAACGCTCTGTTCACGGCAGCCAATACCCCTACCTATTGAGGTCGGACGAACTGATCTTAAGGCTGACTTTCTGCTGTCGAAACAGGAGAATTCTATTCGCCTTGGCAGTGGGCTCCTGGAGTCGGAGAACCAAGCAGAGAGCAAGACAAGGGGCTCGACACCCGGATTAGGACCGAGCGATTTCTGTATTTTACTACGATAGCATTAGCACCACGTCCATCCTATTCCATAGCGTGCATATCAGCGAGCACATCAGTGAGCAGAGCATTCGAATCAGATCAGATGGTTGCCGTGTCCCTTCCCATCGCGAGGCCGCGAGGCGGCGTGGCTGCCCGTCGCAATGATTGCGGTCTTGGTGATTTCCTCATCTTCTGACTCTCCTCGTCTTCACTCATCCACTCCTCAACCACACTGTACTATCAATTGTCTTTAAAAGTTTCTTCATCCACCTGTAACTGTTTCCTTTGTCAAGAATACACTGGCGGACGCCGCAGCAACCCATGTGTTGTATCATAGGAGCTGCGATGATCTTCTGCGGCCGGACCTGGGAACGATGGCGGGAGCGACGACGCCCACGAACCATCCAAGGTCGTCCACCCACGCCTCTCGATTTCGAATTTCGACCCACTCGACGAGATTATGTTCTCGACAACCATACTTGATGGAGTAATCCTGCATTTGCACTCAAACAGGGGTACAGTGGCAGCTGACCGCAACTGAATGCTCATTCGAACGCAACGCTGACATGACGACTAGGAAAAGCACAACGACTCACCACGACCGAAATCCAACCGTATTCTAACAAATGGTATATGTCCCAAGCCTGTTCTATTGAGGGCTGCAAGAAACCAAGCCTCTAGGTATGTCAGCATCCGGATGCGATCATATGTATGACTGACAGTGGCCTATCAGCAGGTATTTTGCAGGACGACTTACAAGACAAGTCTATGATCCAAGAGGCAAAGGATGTGTCGGCAAACGCCTTTATCCAGTCGAAATCTGGACGGCATTAGCATTGTGATGGGCAATGTATAATACGGTCAATGAAAGGCTCGAAAGCCAACTGCAAACTCGTCCCAACTTGCACCCACAGAACCTACCAGACGAGAACCCGAACAAGCGCCACGAATATAATCCAAGTCTATCAGAGCGCCTCGAGTCTAGTAGAAGACTTTAGAAGAGCCAATGGTGTATTACGGTCGAGGGTGGTGGTCGACGTCGTCGTCGTCGGTGTGCGGTGACCCGACTCGGCCGACGTCGATCGTCGAGACAACGTTCGCACGCAGAGGTCCGAAAACGCGTGGAGACCAACAATGGCGCAACAGAAATCGTGGAGAAGATGGAATCTCAGGATCGCGCTCGAGGACGTGGACGCATTGTCGCTTTCGTCGAGAAAGCGACTCTGGAAGTATACACGGCGCAACTAGCTCCACCTCTCGTTCACCCTCGTCAATAGCGGAGCGCTGCAATACCTCGCGAAGGAACAATAGTTGGCGAAGAAAAGAAGGATGAAAGATGAAGTTCGCGGCGAGATGAGACGTGTGGTTCGACCGTGCAGGGCAGCTTTTCCCCAACTTTCGCTATAATGTGGGGCTGGTCCAAGCCGCGGCACCACAGTGATCCGAATGGTCCGCCAGCGATTAGCGGCCTGGTTTGTGGAACAACAAAAAGAGGCAAAATGAAGACACAATGCGGCATGTAACCGACGAACGCTGTCCGATCACGATCAACGAAATCGGTATCGAATGTTGGACCCTTTCTAGTTCATCCCTCCGAACGGTTTTGATGGGATGATCAGATGGAGGACGAAGGAGGCCAGAACAAGAACGAACGAAACGGCGGGCACTTGACAGCTGTTAGCGACCAGAACCCCATGGCGTCAAAAGCCCTTGAATGCTTTCTGGACGCATAAGCACGGTCCCGTCCAAGGATCAGGGGCCTGATATGAAAATGCGGAGAGCATTAGCCCAACAACGGCGTAGTGGTGCGAGTCTGCGAGAAGGTTTAGAAAACCCCGCTGCACGTCGAATCCGGTTCGCCTGGCACCTGGGTATCAACGGCTGCTAGCTGGGCATTTTAGAGTCTCCCTGGGGCGGCCTGGGCTGGACCTGGGGTAAACAGGGCAAGATTTCTCGATGCCTTAATGGAATTGAGACCAGGATGACGAGCTGCAAACATCCCCCTTTCAGTGGGCAACCCAACAACAACCCAATTCCCGGTGCTTTGAGGAAGGTGGCTGCAAGGTGGCCGTTACGTGCTCCAATTAGCAGACTTTTCATCCATCGTTGATCATTGGGCCCTCGCGGAGGACGAAGACACAGGATACACGACTCACCATATTACGCCTGCCAGGAAATATCTCTCGCCTGCACACTCCCCGCCCTCCACCATCATCCAGGTGAGGGCATTGGCTTTCTTTGAGCAGTACGGCCGCAGGGATATCGTCTGTTGAGCGAAAGTATTGTGGATCCATTATCCTGCTCAGAACGAGGAGAATCCCGAATCGAGGAACGGATTTGCCGCCCTCAACGGTGCAGCATATCCTGTTCGCAATAGTTAAATTCGACGCCTATTAAGCATTCTTTCGCCATCTGATCGTCATCAGATGAATGAGCTAGAAAGACGCGATAGCAAGTGGTCGGGAGATGCCCAGATGCCAGACCTTAGTGCTGCAGAGCCTGGTTGGACAAAATGCACACGATGCGGAACCTATCCAAAGCAGGACTAGCCTATCTTGCAATTCCCCTGTGTGGATTACGAACACAAACTCGTTAGCTGAGCAATGGAGAAAGCATCACGCGGACCTACGCAGCGATCCAGGGTTTTGGTTACGCAACAGAAGACCATGCTGGTGGCGGCCATCCCTGCAGCCACTCTCTGATATTATGTCCTGCCGGTCCTAGACTACTTCAAGTCCAATGCGGAACATTGCTTAAGGAGAGGATACGATCGTCTCATGGGCCAGGATCCCTCCGTCCACGATGCCATCAGAGGGAAGGGTGGCCGGAGATCCTCAACGGCGTTGTTGACCTGCGGAACACTCACTCTGCAGCTGCTCTGGCCATCTCTCTGGATCCATGATGGCTACTCACCGGTTCCATGTCCTCTCACAACCTTTGGCCTCATCCTGGCAATCGAATTGACCCCGCACCAAGCAATGTATAGCGATATTGCAGCGTTGCGCTGTTCGTATACGGGCCGGTCGTGCCTTACGATGGAGCTCCACCTTCGTCGTGTTTCTGCCATGGGATTGAATATGTCTACGGTGACATTCAAGCTTACGATTTCTCCAGAGCTGAAGGGATCTGTCATCGACAGCTTTCGATTCTCTACAGTACGCTAGCGTTATGCATTCGAAGATGCTTCCTCGTAACATAACTATTCGTTTGGACTGGTTCCACCTCTGGTGTCCTCGGATTCCTCGACTTTCTCATCCCAACTTGTATGGACGACAATGTTAGCCTTGTGCTTCAAAGAAAAGACGCTGGCTCGAATCCATGGGTATCGAGGGCACGCGGAGCATCACTCACCTTTAACCCATTGTTTGTTGTTTGCCAAAGTGCTCGGACGAAACGATTATGCTGTGTCAGTCCAGAAAATGGCCGCCGTCGGATCATATGCGCTTCGTCTCGACTATTGTTCCATGTCGGCAGATCTTTATGAGTGTTGCCTTTAGAAAACACAGGAGTCGTTCCTTCGCATAAAGATCTCGTTGGAGTCGAGGTCGAGCGGCTGAAGATACGACTCGGATCAGCTATCTCAACTTATGACAAGCCTCGAAGCCGCAAAGTACCTTTGTGATCGACTCGGCATCCCCATAGTATTCGCAAGCCATCCGCTTCTGGGACTCAACGAACGCTTGACATCTCTTCCTACGCTCGTCTCGGACAGCTCGATCCCTTTCCTTAGGATCGGCGATGTGAGGTGGGATGCCCCATTCCGTCTCCCCGGCTCGGAAGCAGGCTATCTTTTTCACTGTTATAATTCTCGTCAGCGTACGATTGAGACGATTGACTGACTGACCCCATTGGAGTTCTATCAGCGCAGGACCCACGTGGAGTTGGTGCGTTCATCGAACATGGCAGAATGAGGCTCCTAGGACTGAATGATGGAGCTGTCAGTGATGGAGAAGTCGAGTACTTACAAAGCGATCGGACGTTTTTGCATCCAAGCTTAAATATAAGCTTAGATTCGATCAAGGCTCGTCGAGCCTTGCGAGGTCGGGTGGCTGTTCGAACCTTCTGAGCCATTGTGACTCACTGTTAGTGACGTCGGAGTGGTTACGTTGAGCCTGGGGGCTGTTGATGGAGGTAAGGCTTTGAATTGAGACCGGGTTCCTCAAGAGGCGAATTTGCTGAACGGAATGGGCGACAACAACCAAAGTCTGCAGTGTGAAGGCTGGCAAGAAATCTATCTATACCCACTGGAGGATCTGTCAGTCGTTGAGTTTGTCCAGCATTCTGGGAAAGCACAGTCCTGCACCGCTGCCGACCGAAACCCAGGGGTACATGGGAGAACCACTGGAGAAACAGTGACTGACGAACTGGAATATGGAGAACATGACCACGACTCTAGAATCGAGGCTGAATGAGGCTCGAGATGGAAGAGATGATGAAAGTGTATAGATGGGCTTATTGGGATGTGATCGGTCTTGTGAATGGGGAGGTGTTGTCTTTCAGTGGCGTCCGGGAGGACCAGCACGAATTCTTTGACCTCACTAGCCTCTGGGGTACGGTTGTACCCACCTCTTCCCATAATTGCTAGCATGCGGAATCCTTGTTCTTAGTAGCTTGGTTGAGGGAGGATGTCGGTAATGGGATGGGATGCTCGTGAGAATGAGTGCGGATTTTGGACATGCAGTGGTGGTTGTGCGGCCTTCGAAGGCAGTCTTGCTCCAGGCTCCTATTCTGAATTACCGACAGCACCGTACACTGGCTGACTGGGACTTCCACAACAAGGACTTGGTATTTGCCTCAGCAAAATCCTTTTTCACCTTTCTAAAGGCAACTCCAATTGGGACCCCTCCTTCATCGGCACGGACGATCTGATGGGAAGATCTTAATGGCCCTGAAGCATGTCCAAAGATGTCGAACGATCTGGATTGTTCCCTTCTTACCTCATATCCCCGCTCTTGAGATATGTCTTGACCTCCGGAAGCATTCCTACCGGGCCTCGAAATCTCTGGATCGCATGGTCATTCGCTTCTTAGATTGGAAGGAATTCCTGCTCCAAAGCAGAACCTCAGGGCGTCAGAAACTCCGAATCCTACGGTCGCTCCCTTCCCAAAAAGGCTAGTAGTTAATGGTGGTGAAGGATACCAAGCAGCTCGAAACTCCAATTCTATGGTCGCTACCTTCCTGGACTGGAAGAAATAGCTAGCCCTGAAGCATACTATCAGGCTAGCAAAAGCTCTGAATCTCCCAGTCGCTATCATCCTGGAGTACACAGTGTTAACGATCCTGGAGCGTACCCCCAGTACGTCGAGCTCTCTCAATTGTACGGTGGCAATCTTCTAGGCTAGAAACTATTAGTGGTCCTGAAGCTTATCTGCAGAGCGCCTGAACCTCTTGATCGCTACCTTCTCTACTCATATTCCCAGTCTCGACGTAAGTACTGGCCTTTCTTAGTTCGGCAAGTCGATAATACATGTGCGACTTCTGTTCACGCAGACTGGAGGAGGAAGTCGAAGATGAAACGCCGTCAAGTTCTTCCACACCTAGAGCACGAGTTTTTGAGTCCCACTAGCCGCCCCCTGTTCTGCGCCACGATCGGAATTACCACCCAGCTCACAGTTCTGCGTAATCATCGGCTCTGAATCGCCGCTTAACCCCTGAACACGAGAACTAGATATGGTTCTGAAGACATCGACTTGCTCGGCTTGAGACACACTCTGATCGAACTCTTTCTCAGGTGCACTGGGGTGCTAGACACTTCACTGCTTCGAAAAAGGGGGTTCCGAGCAGGATGACCATTTTCACAGCCCCTGTACACGCTTCGATAATACCGACACCCCCTGCGACATCTCGGCGTCCCGTCACTTCTGCCCTCCATGCAGAGAAGCACCGATGAACCACACCGAACACGAGAGGTATATATCCCGCACTACAATGAGTCAAGAAATTCATGTCACAATCCCTTGTGCAGTGTCTTCGGAACAGGACAGACAGACAGCCTTGCGATTTAGGCCTCCAGTTTGGAGGCGCTCCACCCCCCTGCTCCCCACGGTCCTCCCTCGGACCCATACCTGATGATGGAGCCCCAGCTCCCAGGAGCATGCTCCCAACCACGCCAACTCCGCCTGTGACCGCACAAGCTCCAGAAGACAAGACCCTCTGATGTCGTGGGCAACCGCAATGCGCCCACTTCACGCGCGGATGCTACCACTGCACCGATGTGCCGAATCGTCTGCTTCGGGGGGAGGGGAGGATGAAGAGCCACGGGATGAATGCAAGAAGGAATGTGAAGCGTTCATAGAGGCTCAGAGCCGTCCGTCGACAGATGATGCCGAGTCAATGAAGACGGTGCCACATATTCGGAATAGAATAGACAGACCAGCATGTAAATCGGGCAGCAGGCAATTATTACAATGGGGTCAGTGGTCAATGCATGCCATCGGATCTACTTGATCCTGGGATGGGAGGGGATGGGAGGGACATTTCTATTGAGCACTTGTATGGTGTTCAGGAGGGCCAAAGTCCATGGGGCCGAAGACATGGATCTTGTATATTAGACCAAATCACAAAATGGCATTCGGCATAGCTTTGAAGACATCACGACTGATCTTCTATGAGACCAACCAACCACCATGTGCATCAGGAAGAACACAGTTTATCTGAAACTGCTTTTTGATTGGCGGATTCTAATGTACATCTGTGACCGAAAAACCAGGATGATATCATCCTCCGAGACTCATGCAATGGGCTGTCCACCTTACTATACGGACTTTACGACGCATCGTAGAGTCAGGTAGGGAGACAGACTTCTATTAGCAGGAATAGAAGATGGAACTGCAGACGATGCCTGTCAAGGCGGGTATCCCTGGATCCATGCAATGAAATCGACGCTTGTTCCCGAACGTGGAAACCCGAACCCGTGTGAAAGAAAACCCTTATAGTCCTATACAATGCGGATCGCGATGCTTGAAAGAAAGAAGGGAGGTATTCATAGCCTCGTGTATGTGCTGATACATTTGTGTGAAAGGCACAGCGATGTCAACCACCGGATGCGCAATCGACCTGGATCAAACTTGATCGTGGCGGTAGGTGCATTCAGAGCCTTTGAGACACCTGCCTTCTGCGAAAAACCGGCATGATTGAGTGAACTTCTTTGCCGGGTTGCCGGCGGGCTTGAACTTCTTCCTTGCCGGGTTTCCCATCCCATCATCCATCTCCGGCTCTCGAGGGCGTCGTCGACTTTCCTCTTCATGTGCCGGCGGCTGGTTGTAGTTCGTCTGATAGTAGGGATTCGCACTGTAATACTGCTGTTGATACTGTGCGGAGTATCCCTGGGCCCATGGATTCTGGGCCTGAGCGTCTTGCTGCTGTTGAGGGCCAGTCGGTGTGCTGGCTTTCAATTGCTCTAGGAGCGCTGATACCTCTGCAGAATTCACGCCACCCGTAGTTGCAGCTCCGGTTGCTGTTGGTGCACTTCCCGATGTCGCTTGAGCATTCGAGTAATGGGATTGGTCATATGAAGGCGCCACAGACGCTTCAGTCGAGATGTAGCCGTGGTTTCGAAGGTCGGCGAGCAGGGAATTCAGATCAACAGCAGGGGCGGGGGTTGGATCTTGAGGCGCCGCGCTTGAAGATGAGTTAGGTGCGGCGAATCGCGCAAAGACTTCTTCCAAGCTGGCTTGCTGTTGTTGCTCCTGTTGCTTCGATTGCTGCTCTCGATCTCTTTCCTGTTGTGCTTGCTGCTTCTGGTATTCGGTGGAGACATAAGTCTGACGACTTCGAGATTCGAACCAGTGGCGACGAGAAGCTTCATGGTGGTCCGGGGCCTCGGGCATGAGTTCCGACGGAGGAAGATATCCCCTCTCAACTTCACGATTCTGTGGATGTCGTTAGCAAAACAGTAGTTCAGTCATGTGCGAAAACTCACCACTACCCAGTCGGGGAGCTGCATGGAAGCAGGTTCTTTGACATTCTCACCGGCATCTTGCTTGCGAGGTTCGCGAGGTGTAGGAGGGATGTCGGAAGGATCCAGGTAGTGCACCAAGAGTGTTGTGGACTCTCGATGATTCTGCTCTTCGTCGTCTGGAGAGACTATGGGTGTTTTGCCACCGTAGATGGTCGTGTTTTTCTCTGCCGCCTCTTTGGGAAGCACCGAGTAGTCAATGTCTAGATAGGGGAAATAGTCAGTGCTCAGATCCAAAGCGATAAGTGCAGGGTAGTTCGTACTCGAAGGCGTGGTCCACTCCCGAATATCCTCCTCCTTCGGCAGATCTAGAGCTTCGGCCATCGCCACCTCCTCGTCAACATCAACATGTCGTTTCAACACTTGACCTTCACTCCTCATGTCATTGAGATCGACGTCCATGTTTGTATCGAGGCTTCTCTCGGAAGGATCGCTTTTGAACTCACGGACCGCTACGAGCATCTCATCCACAGGCCAGGACACGCGAAGATGACGTCTTGATTCCTTTCTCATTCGCTTAGCCTTCTCTTCAGGTGTCTCCGGAGGTCCCTCGGGCTCCTTCTTTGCAGGTTTTTCCACCACCTTTTCCCTCGTCAGCTCCTCCATGGTATCTCGAAATGAGAAAGCTGGTTTGGACGGGCCCGCTGGTTTCTCAGGGACCTTACTGAGGTAATGGTTAGCATGGGTGAATTTCAGTTCAATGGCATTACTCACGCGACAAATGTATCCCTTTCCCTGTCCTTAGCAGTAGCAGCGGGAGTAGCCAAAGCTGATGGTTTTTTCGATGCCGACGAAAGTGACGTGAATAAATTTGGCGCCTTCGCCATTGCTTTTGCTTTGACAGCATTGGCCAATTTTGAGCTTCCCGGTTCACCATCCTTCCCTGATAACACAGCTGCTGATCGCTTCACTGGAATTACGCCGGACTTGGTTGCAGCAGCCCTCCCACTGAGCATTGACATATTTCCAGCCTGTTTGGGCCCCGAAAGTGATGCACTGACAGAACCTGGACCATGCTTTACAACTTTGGATGGGCCAACACCAGATGCTTGCACTCCAACCCCTTTGGTTACGGTCGACATTTTTGATGCGCCAGATGCGAATGGTGTCCCTTGAACATGCTTGGCTGAATCACTATCAAGCGAGCGCTTTACTCCAGCGACGGATGGGGCTGCCCTCACGATAGTGGCTGGCTTGGTGGACACCGGTGGGTTGGATGGAGTAAGGGCATTAACCCCATCATTGTTGGCCATCGTCGGGGAGCCAACAGACAACTTACTCTTCCTTGCAACCTCCAGGATACTTTGTGCCAACTTCTTCGTCTGCTCATCTCCCTTTTTCTCGATCCTGGCCATCACCTTGTCCCAAGTTTTGCCAGTTCCTTTTCCTGTGGTGACTTCTCGTGATATCGAAGGGCTTCGTGCAAGTAGCTAGACCATTTTCTAAATTAGTAACCAAGTCCAGTGCTTTAGGAAAAAAACCTTACCTCCAATGCAGCCTTCAGGAGACCACCGGCGTAGTCATTCTGGTTCACACGGTCGGCCATGAAAGAGAGGAACAAGGTAAGGAAGGAAGCATCTGTCCCAAATCTAAAGTAGAAATTATAGTCAGTTACAGATCATCATAGCCAACACACAGAAGCCATCTCGCGACTCAGTACTATATCGTGTACTCGCCACATAACTCCAGACCTCTCTAGCATTGAACTGCACAGCTTCTTGATCCACAGCTGTCCAGGACAAAGCAAAGGAATACGATGGGCGGCAGTGTGAAAACTGGTGAAAGCACTTACCTCGAGATGATTTGCGGGTGGCCATGTTCCTGAGCAGCCTTAAACGCCACCTCAAGCTGATTCCGTTGAAAATCCACTTTGGATTTGATGCTAGCCTTCAGGGCATCAGTAGCAGCAGCATCGTAGTCGCCCTTGTCCTTCTTCCAACGATCACGGATGGCACTGATGACCACCCAGTACATGCCAAGACACCCTCTAACCTCTGCGCCCGTTAATGGCTGCCTCTTCGGCTTCCATAGCGCTTTGATGGTGTCATATTTAATAGCTTCCAGCGGCTCCTTGGGACGTTGACCAGGCAAAGGGGATACCTCCATTTCTTCAACCGATTCAGGTTCCGAGTCGTCACTGCTCTCATCCGACTGCTCCGAGCTCTCGGCGTCTTCGGACTCAGAGGCAGCGATCTGTCCAATGGGTTTGGCACCCTTCTTGGCCTTTTCTATGGGAGATTTACTGGCTACTGCAAGATCAATGTTAGTTTTCAAGTTCAAGAAGAAAAATAACAGTGAAAGCGTGTATCTAGGGATGAATGCATGGGTCACGTGCTGAGGTGCTCGAACCACATATCGATTAGGGGCACACTCCCTACACGTGCTTAAGCCGTAACACACGGGCAATTGAAGGAACTTAAATCCACCTACCTGTGGCGCTTTTGAGGGCATCGACACTACTACCTTTGATCTTCGCAGCCTCTGCATAGGAGAATCGCTCCTTCTTCAAACTATCCGACTTGATCACACCTTGGAAGAATTAGTACGGGTTGAAAATTTGACATGTTAGGGGAGTGGACACCCTCACCTTTTGACCAGCTCAGCTTAACCGTCCCAGTTAGGATGTCAGCGAACTTCATTATCTTCTCCACCTTCCGATCCTGTGGAAGGTCAATTTTATCAATGATAGAGAACTGTTTCCTATCTTTGGAGAACTGTTTCCCCACTTGGTGGCTCTTCGGAACTCTCACAAAAGGGGCGAGAGTCTCCTGCGATTTGTCGGATACCGCCGCCGATATCTCACCCTCAGCACCCAACGTTGTGCGTCCCGGTGCCACTTGGGCACCTGTGAATTGTTGGTTTGGGGTGACGGAAGGCGACAGAGAGGAGCCGGAGGGCATGATCATTGCATATTGCTGGGGATTCGTCATCTGCGGAGCAATGGTGCGCAAGTTGGTCGATGTCATCGACGGCACCGGGTTTTGCTGTTGAATACGGACATTGCTGCTGCCCGGTGGGGGTGTGGCCTGGGATCCAGCGCCGGACAGTTGACTGGGAGTGAATGCCCGTGAAGGGCCTTGTGCAATGGACAGATGGTTTTGATATGGACTGCCATGGCTGAGAGCTTGAGATGCAGTCAAGCTTCCGTCTTTCTTGAAGGTCGGAGGAAGCTGAGATAGGGATGCTGTCTTTTGAGCAGGAGATCCATGTGAAAGTGATGGGGAGCATCGAGCGTCATGCTGTGCAAACGGACTCGATGTTCGCGGCTATCTAACTGTCAGTATGGAGAACTCAGGGGGTGATCACGTGATCATACCTGTTGCGATTGGAGCTGCCCGACAGTCGCATGGTTCGGGTAAACGTTGGAAGATCCGTTGGATTGAAAAGCAGTCAAATCATTTGAATCGTCCAGGACTGACGGGTGTTGGTAGGACGGCTGCTGGTAGGTTTCGAAGTGGCCACCCTGAGCGGCTTGAAGCGCATATCCAGTCGACGATCCATACAGGGATGGGTCCACAGCAGCATCAACATGAGAAAAGGGAGAACCAGACAGCGTAGGATCGCTGAATTGATTTGGATCATGAGGTAAGAATCCTGAGGAATAAGGCACCGTATGGCTATACTGCCCTTCGGTTGAAGACGGTTGCTGATGAGGTTGCTGATGCGGTTGCCATATTGATTGTTGATCGTTCCAGTTCAAGTTATCTTGATACAGCCCTTGACCATATCCTCCCTGAAAATTGTTCTCAGTGTTGGGAAAGGTATTATTGAGCAACAAATCATCTCCTGTATAAGGAGGGCCATGATCTGAAGCCATGGCTGCAAGTTGGTGTAGGGGTCGATCGATGCCGGGTTGATGTTTTACCGAAGTTTAAGCGGGTTGCGGAGCGAAAGGATGCAGCCCGTGGAAGAAAAGGACTGAAATGTTGGGTCCTCGGCGGACCGTTTGCGCGTAAGTCGCCAAACCACTTTTCACACAACACCAAAATGCCCTAACACCCAGGCAACGTCCAAGTCGGTCCTGGTGCCAATTTGATGCGTCGGACAGGCTATCCAGAGGGAACCTTCCCTGTCGAAGACGCGATTCTCGGGCTCTCCAGCACACTCCTCCACGGCACGACCGTATGCACCAAGTCGACTCGACAGGGACCACAGGTTTGCTCCTGTGAGCCCGTCGTTGGGTTGGACGATATTATTTCGGAACTCCGAGACAGGACTATGCCTTCTCTGATTTCATACGATGCTTTCCTCACAGGAAGTTAGAGCGCCTTAATTCTCAGAAAGCAGACCTGTGCCTTGGGCTCTGTGCCTACACGATGTCGCGGCCGCAACCAAGCAGTCCTTTAGAACTAGAATGACGGCTTCACTAACATCGGCGCTGCATCCCGCTCCCAGGGAATGCAGATGGATAGCACGATCTTATGGTTCGTCCTTTAGAAGTCTTAGACAACTTCAGCAACGAATTTATGTTGGGTTTGAGCTCTCCTTGGCTGCAGGAATGAGTGAGAAATGAGTCCTCCACGGCCATGCAACCCCAACCTCACAACCTCGATTAACGAGTACACACCTCCATTCACGAGTCTGGGGCTTCCCAAATCAGCAGGAGAAAGGGATTTCAAGAGTTAGGGTTGAAAGAGGTCACTTTAAGGCACTTAGAGGATGGTTTGGGACGAGTTTTCGATGGAAAATGTTGATGAAGCTCTCCAGAAGTTGGGAGATTGCGAGGAGCAGGAGACTCGTTCTTGGTGGAGCGGTCACGTTATCTCGTCGTTGCTTGGCAGATATTACTTAGTCATTCAAGTAGCATGGATTGTAATGTATGAGAGGCTGAGATAAGTCTTGGTCCCTGCGTTGCTATGCAATCCAGCGATTGTTGCAGTGGCCAGAATGGCATATCTGGATCTTGTCAGTTTTCAATGTATGACTACTAGAGAATAATAATTTGTTGTTTAAACAATGGCAATACTGAAATGTTCCTAGTATGGGAAGAGACGAGTTGAACTAACCGGAAGTATACATGATCCAAAATAATGGGGGATGATGTATTGATTCCTTGTTGCCTTGCTACCTTATTTCCTCTCTATCCAAGATCCAGGTATCAACGCAGCGTGAACTGCTACGTAACTGAAGTTGAAGAAGAAAGGGACACCTCATACGTCTACTCTGTGACCATTCATTGCCTACGGAGCTTAAAAAGTACAAGCCAGCTTCAATTCAGAGCTATGCTCTTTAAATTCAGATAGCCAATCCACAAACACATGTCGGGAACGCCTGATTGAACATCGCGATCGAACGAAACATGTCCGACATGGCGTCAACGTCGCTGTCACTGCGGGATCGGCAGCTGCGTGAGTGGACAGAATTCCATGAAATGTATTAATATGTACTGATATACGTATAGGCTCAATTGTGCGCATGCTGAACCTGAACCACGAGCCTCCAGCGTCACAAGAAGACGAACACGACCAACAAGCGAATGGTGGACTTCCCCATTCCTCATCACTCGTTGACGAGAACGGTCTGCCAATATGGAAAGTCCTTGTATTCGACAACATGGGGAGGGACATTATCAGCAGCGTTATGCGCGTGCAAGACCTAAGAGAATGCGGCATCACGATCCATCTGTATGTTCGCGGTTCGCGGTTTCGCACCTACAAGCCATGCTAACCAGATGCGCAGTAATATAAACACCACAAGAGCATCAATACCAGATGTACCCGTCATCTACCTTGTCGAACCGACCTTGCCGAACCTCCAGATCATCACATCCGACCTTGCGCGAAACCTTTACTCTCCTGCCTACATCAACTGCTTACATTCGATACCCCGGCAATTACTCGAGGATTTCGCATCAGAATCCGCGAAGACAGGGACAACAGAGCACATCGCTCAAGTATACGACCAATACCTCAATTTCATTGTCACGGAGCCGGACCTCTTCAGTCTGGGGCTGGGAAGCGGCGTATACTGGGCCATGAACAGTGCCAAGACACCGGATGAGGAATTGGACGCAACTGTGGACAAGGTGGTCAGCGGGCTGTTCAGTGTAGTTGTCACAATGGGTATGTTAACAAATACCCTGCTATGGAGCCCTACTGACATTATGTGTTTCAGGATCAATACCAATCATCCGGTGTCCAAAAGGCGGCGCAGCTGAGATGATATCTGCAAAACTCGATAGAAAACTGCGGGATCATATCTTGAACTCGAAAGACAACCTATTTTCCAGCGGATCCCAGTCGAAGTCTGCTGAAGCACAATCATCTCGACCTGTTCTCGTCATTGTTGACCGCACTGTCGATTTGATCCCCATGCTATCTCACTCGTGGACCTATCAGTCGCTAGTACATGATGTCCTCAAAATGCGCCTAAACAGGATCACAGTCGAGGTACCAAAGGACGAAACCAACCCGAGTGGAGGAGTAGAAAAGAAGAACTTCCATTTGGATTCCAAGGACTTCTTCTGGAATCGCAATGCCCCGGTCCCATTTCCGCAAGTAGCGGAGGATATCGACAACGAACTCACGAAGTACAAGGAAGATGCGGACGAGATCATGAAGAAGACTGGTGTCAACTCAATACAAGACCTCGATGGAGACAACAGTGCTTCTGCTCATCATCTCAAAGCTGCAATAACTCAGTTGCCGGAGCTCCGGGAGCGGAAGGGCATCTTGGATATGCATATGAGCATTGCTACAGCTTTGTTGACCGGAATCAAAGAGCGCCAGCTGGATAACTACTACCAGCTGGAGGAAACCATTCTGAAACAGACCAAAGCACAAATCATGGAGCTCATCGCCGACCAGGACAAAGGCAAAGACCCTTTGGATAAACTTCGTCTATTCATCATCTGGTACCTAAGCACGGAACAAGAGGTCTCCCGCGCTGAGTTCCAGCGTTTCGAGGAGGCACTGAAAACCGCTGGTGCTGAAACGGCTTCGCTAGCATACATCAACGGGTGAGTCAATCCAGTAAACATCCCCTAAGCCCCATCTAACCTCCTCCCAGCGTCCGCGGTCTCACCCGCATGACAATGATGTCCAGCGCCCCCTCCCAACCCACGCAATCCACCTCCACCGAGCTCTTCCGCGGCTTCTCCTCCATGTCCACCCGCTTCACCGACCGCTTCAAAGAGGTCGGCATCAGCGCCAACTTCGAGAACCTCATCTCCGGCGTCAAGAACTTCCTGCCAGCCGACAAGGACTTCACCCTCACCAAGATCACCGAGTCGCTGATGGACCCCCAGAACGCCTCCTCCTCTGCCATCGCTAAGACCGAGAACTATCTGTTCTTCGACCCCCGCAGCTCGACGGCGAGGGGCATCGTGCCCACGGCCAGCCAGGCGCGGAGTCAGGCTCCGGGGGCGCCGGGCGTGTCGAGGGGCATCGAGGCGAGTTTTGGGCAGCGAAGGCAGGGGTTTGCGGAGGCGATCGTGTTCACGGTGGGAGGTGGGAGCATGGACGAGTATGGAAACTTGCAGGAATGGGCGACGCGGACGGGTGCCGGCGGTGGGCCGGCGACGGCGACAGGGCCGAAGAAACGGGTGGTGTATGGAAGCACGGAGTTGTTGAATGCGCAGGATTTCGTGAGCAAGGAGTTAGCGAGATTGGGGGAGGAGGCTTGAGTGAGGGGTGGAAGCCCTGTTGTGCGGCATCGCTGTATAAGTGCTAGAATTTAGGATGGTTCGGATATTGTATCCTATCTGATCAAGCTGAAGGCACTGCCTGGACAGGCATACGCAATTATAATATACCTCAAAAACAACAGTTGATATCTTGGATTGTGCATATTATTACAGTATCCACTAAGTTAGTTATGGAAACTAGAGTTCCGGGATATACTAATTCGCCTCCAGTTTACTTTTCATAAATGCGTTGTCCACGATATCTGTAGTTATCCATTTTTAGCTCTAGACCCCCTGGAACTTCCACTGGTCGTGATCCTACTTCGATATTTGCAAGAAACACAGGTACCATCCACGCTAAGCCCAACGTTGCCCCTGACATGATACATGTTCTCGTTTCCTTAGTTCTCGTTCTCCTCGAGGACCAGAGTAATAGTGACATGAATTGGTTGACCTGGGCCTTGTTGAACTTAGACTTGGTAAACGTTGTACGAGGAGTAGGGCTGGACACGAATATTCGATTACGAATATTCGTACGAATATTCGTAGTCGAATACGAATAAAATTTAGAATTTCCGCTTACTAATATTCGTACGAATAATATTCGCATTATTCGTAATTATTCGTAATTATTCGTAAATCTCTGAAGCTATTTCCATGTATCTCGCAGCATCATAAGACGCCTCATAGTCTCTGCACTCATTGAGCTCCTCCGCACTCCTAAGAGATCTCTTCCCCCACTGAACAGTCTTTCGACTGATACCCCAGATGCTGGTATAGCCAAATAATCTCTGGCAGCTGCAGCCAT